>NC_133647.1:126644634-126728723 GCF_009905375.1 Apium graveolens
TTACATACTTCCTATAAGTTTAAGCTTCTAATTCCAAGCCAATCTTTTTCTATAAATCATGAAAGAAGATGGTGAATAGTGTTTTCAAGAACTAAAATTTGTGTTCTTGAAGTTTTGTTTAGATTAAGCTTGGATAAGGGCTTTAAAGGTGATTCCAAGCCATTCTCTTGATTATCCACTCTCCAAGGAAGGTATAAACTACAAACCCTAGCTTTAGTTTTGAGTAATTAGGATTGAATGTGTTTGATATAGCATATGTGAAGCATGATGCTTGATTGGTTGAAGTTTGGTTGAGTTTGTAGAGATTAGTTGGTTTTGTTGTATTGTTCGAGTTGTAAATCTTGGTAATTAGTTAAAGAACCTAAGTAAAGCTTTTAGTTCATGTGGGGAATAAGTATAAATGGTGAATGTGGATTTGTTGGGGCTGTTATGATGTGGTTTGGAGGGATGTTGGTTGTATGATTGATTTGGGGTTGAATTGTGGTTGGTTTTGAATGGTTTAAATATGGGAAATCGCGTAAACATAGCCGTCGTAACGTCCGATTTTCTTTAGACTGTTTTTGTGCATAACATTAGGACCCGAGAACCCCCTGCTAGATTATGACCATTGTCATGTCTAGATAGCTCATGTTACGAGCTTCGTTTTGATATGTAGTTCGTTCGATTCCGATGCACGATTTAGGAGAAACGACCGTTTCAAGTAACGGCGTTTCGCGAACGAAACTTTTCCCCTCGCCTTACTTTGAAACATAGGTTAAAGACCAAAAAGGGTTAATTAATGTATGAAACATTTATGGTAAGTGTGTTAGGCTATTGGTAAGACACTCGCGAAGGAATCACTTTAAAACTCGTAAAGGTTAAATTATTAAAAATGGTGGAGCCGAGGGTACCCGAGTGACTTAAGCGAATCAGTGAGCGCAAAACAAGCGTTAGAGTCTAAGTTAGTTAAAGTATAGATTTACAAGTGATTTTGGTTTAATTCCAACTTACTTGTTGCTTATAGGTTACCAGACTCGTCCCGAGCCATTCGTAACCCCAGTCGCTCAGGCAAGTTTTCTACCCGTTATACTGTTGTTGTGATGTAAATATATGTATATGCATTATCTTGTGATATTGCATGATTGTTATTAGCAAATTTTGCGATATATTGGAGCATGCTAATATGGTATATATGTATGTCTGTTTCATAATCTGGTTATCTATCTGTTGATTTCAATGCTTATAGTTGCATAATACCTATGCTAGAAATAAGCAAGTAGTTGCGTATACCCTTAGTATAGGGGATAAAAGGTGAACATATTTCTAAACCGGGAGTCGATGTTCCCGAGTATATTATATATATATATTTATTTATATATATATATATGGATATAGTTTTTAAAACTATTAATCGAATAAGGTTTATTCGATAACTTTAACTTTATTTTATTAATGAATATTATTTTGAATATTCATTCGAGGACTTATGACTCCTTTTATTTATTTATCTGAATATTATTTGAATATTCATTCGAGGGCTTATGACTCCTTTTATTTATTTATCTGAATATTATTTGAATATTCATTCGAGGGCTTATGACTCCTTTTATTTATTTATCTGAATATTATTTGAATATTCATTCGAGGGCTTATGACTCCTTTTATTTATTTATCTGAATATTATTTGAATATTCATTCGAGGGCTTATGACTCCTTTTATTTATTTATCTGAATATTATTTGAATATTCATTCGAGGGCTTATGACTCTTTTATATTATTTATTGAATATTATTTGAATATTCATTCGAGGGCTTATGACTCAGTTTATATTATTTAATGAATATTATTTGAATATTCATTTGAGGATCTATGACTCCGATTATTTGCTGAGGTATATTCTTTATTTTATTAAAGAATAAGGTGTCAATAATCAAACTTATTTTCGATTATTCAAATAAAGATAATACTTTCATATAAGTATATCTTTGGTTATTTAATACTCGTTTCAAGTATAAGTTTTAATACTTCTACTTCAATTATTTTTATAAAGATTATTCTTTATGGGAATATTATTTAAATAATAATATTCAGTCATTTTCTAAATATTCTGGGGACTGATTTACTTCATTAAATCAGCTTTACTCCAAACACTCTTTAAAGTGTTTTCGAGTCTTCAAAATGATTTTTAAAGTCAGAGCGGATCCCAAAACTCATTTTTATATTTAAGATCTTCCTTTTTAAGGGGATTTAAATACTCGCTCAAAACCTGGGGAATCCGGCTCTGTGGTGTATTTTATATTCGCAACGAGGTTGCAGTTTTGGTAAATGAATTGATTACTTGCCCAACGTTCGGGAAGTAAGCCCATCTAATTGAGTCGGCATAAGCGACAGGCCGGGGTACGGTCTATGAAAGTGTAAGTGGCTGGGTGGCAGTCCATCAACGCGTGAGGGGCCGGGTAACGGTCTAGCGCGAGGTCCTAATGCGGCCAGGGTGATGACCGGTGAGGAATTCATCCATCTACAGTAGAAAAGGTTACTTATTGGTATCTTTGCCTGATCAGCAAGATATCTGGTTTATGCCAAAATTCTTTTCCTTTCCAAAATTCATTGGATGTTTCAAACTCTGTTCATACTTTACATAACAGAGGTTCCAGGAAATGTTTAAGAGATATATATATATGTGGATATATATATATATATCGGAACTAAATAAAGTATCTCATAACTTTATTTCATTCAATAATATTTCAAAGATTGAATCTATTCAAATCTTGTCTTGTAATCTCATCTATGTGATGAACTTTTGAAACTGATTATAACTTGAACGGTGGTAGTTCAAGTAGTATTGGGAAAGATATAAGTATATTGGGGTATTTGGTAACCTCATCTTTTAAACTTATATCTAATTAATAATTGTCTTATGAATGACAAAGATTTTCAGAAAAACGTTGAGACAAGGTTAGATATATGAGATCACCTTGCAACGATATTTTTTTATACGGTTATACATTGGGACTTTGTGTATATTATGCATGGAAGAGGACTTCCAATATTTTGAAAAGTATATATGTATATATACTGAATATTTTGCGACTTCATCGCATTAAGATATCAAACTTGGTTCATTTCTTTTGACCAAGACTTTCATGAGTATTATGAGTAGGCTCATATACTATTAATCATTATACATATTATTTTGGTGGGCTTGCTGCTCACCCTTGCTTTCTTCTTTCATCACACAACAACAGATAGAAAAGATGAACAGAACCAAGCTCCCGATTCGCGAGCGATTAGGAGACGTTCCGCAGTTTTCTAGAAGCATTGATGCCGCCGTAGCTGAGGTAGGAATTACCAATAGGCTAGGCTTTCAACTTTTGATGTACCAGATTTATTTATATTTATGAATTGTAATAATGGCAAAGAAATGTAAATTTATTCAGAAAACCTTTTAAGGTGTATTGGCAGATAATTGTGGAATAAAATGACTTGTGGTTATTTTTGGATGTTCATCTCTGAGACTATAACATGTGGTGTGTGTGTTTATTGTGGGGTCACAGTACAGAGTAGTTGAGTAATTATTAAGATTGGGTGTTATTAAGGGAAATGGAACTCGTGACGACCCGGATCCCCGACCCCGGATATGGGGGTGTTACAGAAATGGTATCAGAGCTAAGCGTTATAAACCTCAGAGATGATGGGACGTTAAGATAATAAGTTCACTAAGATAATAAGAACTCTTGCCAAGTTCATAATCGGACTACCTAACGTAGTACTGACAGTTAAAACCCTTATGGGAACCCTTATAAATGTAGCGATAGAAGCGTAGTTCGTTATCGTATATGGTAGCGGGACTCCGAACCCTGAGGTTGAGGAGCAACAGCGCGATGATGTTTATTACTAATTGGAGATCGGATTGTGGATCCGATAGAGTGTCCTAATGCAGGACCGGATGATGTTGATATTGAGGATGTAGCGGTTGAGGATGTTGTCCTAGAAGGGATTGTTGTTGAGGAGGATCCCGTGGAGGATCCTGACAAGAATGAATAAAGGGCCACTGATGAATTGATGACCATGGTTTGGTCGACTACCAGAGGTAGGATTGGCCGGTCACTACCGGAGGTTCGTTCAAGTTTGTAAAGATAGTAGCCCCTTTAACGCGGCTTACTCGTAAGACTGAGAAGTTCGAATGGACAGAGAAATGCGAGAACAGCTTTCAAGAACTGAAGCAGAGGTTGGTGATGGCCCCTATGCTGGCGTTGCCGGAGGGAAAAGGAGATTTTGTGAAGTGTAGTGACGCTTCGTATAAGGGCTTAGGGTGCATGCTTATGCAGCACGGTAAGGTAATCGCGTACATGTCAAGACAATTAAGGTAATATGAAATTCGATATCCCCGCTCATGAGCTTAGGCTCATGGCAATAGTTTTACCCTAAAGATTGGAGGCACTACTTGTATGGAGAGAAGTGCGAGAATTACCTAAGCCATAAGTGCTCTAGTACATTTTCACGTAGAAAGAGCTCAACATATGCCAGAGGAGGCAGTTAGAGCTAATCAAGAATAATGATTGGGAGATTCTTTATCATTAGAGGAAAGCCAATATGGTGGCTGATGCCCTTAGTAAAAAGGAGAGACTCAAGATGATAATGTCTTTTGGAGAGTTTATAAGAGATTTTGAGAAAATGGAAATAGAAGTGAAGGTAACCGGAGCCGGTACCGAAAAGCTGTTTGAGATTGCAATACAGACCGAATTTTTGGAAAAGAACATATTGTGCCAGAAAAGTGATGAATGAAGGCAGAGAGTCAATGACTGGAGAAGAGATCCACACCGAGAAAGATGATAAGGGGATAGTGAGGTGTTCCTACAGAAATTGGGTTCCAAAAGTTCAAGAGCTTAAGGATGAGAACTTAGATGAGAGCCATAGTTTGAGGAATAAGATTTAGGGCAAACCCTGAATGTGATAGTCAGGGAGGTTGCCATCAAGAAAGAAAGAACCCATAATATAATAGAGTGGAAAACAAGGTTTTTAATGTATAAGATAACCCCGATTATGGGAGAAGGTTGAAACATTTCATACTAAGGAAACAGAAAGTCGAGTAAGGAAAGGAGACCCGAGATGGTACTCCTATACGATAATTTATAGACCAGTCTAAACAGAACTTATATTTTATTCCCAACCACCACCTTGAGGAAACAATGTGGTGTGAAATTCTTTCAGGACCTTTAAGTCGCTAAGCTCTCAGAGTTCCATGGAACAAGCTGACCCAGCCGAGGCAAGAGCCTGGCTAAAGGAAATATAGGAATCATTTGAGATTCTAAATGATTGACGAATCTCAAAAGGACTGTTTTTGTCACTTACCCTCCCAAGAGAGAGACCACCCGTTGGTGAAAAACCAAGAAAGGCACGGAGCCAGAGGTTAGAATAAACTGATTTAAGTCCAGTCAATTGTTTTCGGGAAAGTAATTCCCAAAGATAAGGAGATAGTGTAAAAGCTTTAGAGCCAGAACAAAGGCAGACAAGTATGATAAATTATGAATCTAAGTTGTAAAAGTTGTCAAGATTCGTTCTGAGGACACGAATCCAGAATGACGGGATGTTTGAAATCAATGCTTATATTGTGATTGGTTTGTGAAATAATGATAAGAGAAAGGAAAATAAAAAAAGAAACTGAAGTGGAAAGGAATATAAAGGCAATAGAGTTTGAGGAATGATAAGGGAGTTGGGTATGAGGAAACCCTAAAGACTCATAGTAATAGAAATAGAAAAGTAAGTAATCGTCAGGATGAGGGTGATTTACCATGAGTTAAAATTGATGGTTGAGGGCATAAGAGATACATATATATTATCCCCTGTAAGTTGGGAGGATTCGAAGAAACCTTGAGATAGTTCGAAGGATAAATAATGAGACGCGGATAGACTGAGGAGACAAGAAAGTAAGAAATTAAGAAAATTGGATGAAGGAAGTGACCTTCAAGAATGTGAAGTGCAAGACCGGTGGCTTGATACCCAGGAAGGGAGACGCCAGGTATGAAAGATATCCCAACATTGAGATGACTGTTGAGATAAACAACAAAAGTAAATAAGGATTTATTAAGACAAAGTTCACGTTGAACACGACCAATATCTTCCAGATCATCCATGTGATCATTACCAAATTAGGAAAGAAAAGCGGATAACCATTTTTATCTTTTGGAGGCCATGTGGATTGACCTTAACTTGAATAAGGATGCTATTGTGAAATTCGGTATAGACTATCGAGGTGGGAATGATTGAATAGGACACCCTTATCAGGGATATATGACTTGGGTTATCCATAGAAGGATGCAGGTACCTTTTTAAGGTGGAATTAAGGATAGAACATTGGTAACTTAAAATGAATCCTAGGGGACTGCATAAAGGTTGGCATGTCACCCTTAATAGGGACAGTATGAGTTTTGACAGTATGATTGGGAAAGGGTTAAGGTAACAACAACCTTTAAGAATCAGTGGAGAAATTTTGCAGAAGTATATAGACAATGGTTCTAGCATTAGTATATGGTATTTTGATATGCCCTGTATCTAGGGAATACAGGAGGAACGATTCAAGGATAACCTTAGAGGTTTTGCAATGAGAAAGGTAATATTCAAAATTCTCAAGAATAGAAATGTTGATAAAGGAAATATGACGTAATTATAATGATGCCAAGTGAGGCACGTGTTAAACCACGAGAAGGTATGGATCGAACCAATAATGGTCGAAATTGTTCAGGGCAATTAGGACTTAAGATAAAAGATGTTCTAATTATGATTGAGAGTCAGTCATGACAGTGATTAACCTCTAAAGACTGAGGCAATAACTTATGGAAAAATGGTGATTTTTTTTTACTCATCAGATTTTAAGGAAAACATCTTCACATAAGCTGTGATTGAAATAAGGTGGAAAATTTATTTGGAGGTGGTTAAAATGACATTGACTGTAAGGAAATTTTACTATCAGGAAAGGCCAAAGAGGTGGCCGACATTTTAAAGGTAAGAGGATAATTATAGGCGCTTGTGCCAAAGGAATACAGTGATGATGGTTAAAGCTATGCAGATTGTATTATGGTTTGGAAGATTGACATTCCTTCTGATGACTGTGCAATACCCAACCGTAATAGTAGTTGGCAAAGGTTTAATTCGTGTAATCGCCATGAACGGGCTATCTATCTTAGGAGGTACTATCTTGAGAATAATCCAGGACCATGTTTCAAAAAGGACTAAACGAACCTTTGAGTTAAGTCTTCTATTTAAGGCATATGACTAAGAATGGTATTAACCTGCTATCGTTGCTTTGATTGAAACTCTTCTGCAATTTTATCTACTTCATGTCATGAAAGTACGTCAGAGTTTGGAGTGTTCTTCATGAATTGTGATTGGTGGTTATGTTAACTCCTTAGGAGAATTAGATATGATATGAATGGACTCCGTATGGTTAGCTATTAAAACTTCATGGAAAGCGAATGACTACAGTAGGTCAACGGTGGGCCATAGTAAGGCAGCAATGATTCTGCGAGTATTGAGCTGATTACAACCGTGAGAGTTGTATTAGAATGGGTGTTGAGATTGAGTACCACTAATCGGGTCGTGGTAGTGTATAAGTTATCATTGATAGACTAATTAAGTAGAGTATCTACCTAGTGAATAATTATTCTTTCTTATCAATAAGAGAGTCGTATTATTATACGAGGAAGGTTGCGGTGCGAGCATAGAATTCTAGTAACGATGATGTATAGAATGAGATCCCAGATTCGATTTTCGATGTCGAGGGAGTTTCAAAGGTGATTGTGTAAGCTCGATGAAGAGCATGGGTCCATAGAATGATGGACGGAATAGAAATATTTAGGCATGGGAAATACGATGCTATAATGCTTGATGTTGATATAAATACTCATATGATTCGTTCTCCTATGACAACCTCTATAGTTCAGAGGTAGGTTCCAAGCCGGATATTTTGTGGCAGTATATTTTTTTCATATATACAATTCTCTTCCATTCGTTCTTTTCTCTTCTTTTCATTTCATGTAAGCTGAGAAGAACAACCCTTCCAGAAGGGGAGGTATTGCCGAATGACTATCTATCTGTGTGATAGAAGCCGAGTAGGATACCAGCTATTGTTTAATTGCTTGTCAAGTACTAAAGGCTGGCCACCTTCTGTACTAACTATGCGATATAACAAGTGTTCATGATCTTAGTGATCCCTCAACAAATTCCTTTACTTCTATTTGATTGATCAAATTTTGGAAAATAGGAACAACTGAAAAAGGAGTAATAAAGTGGTGGTAGTATGCGGAATGGGAACACATTCGTGATACTAAGGTTGACGTGGTTATTAAAAGGTTATAGAACGCTAACGAGCAAAAGTATAACCAGTATAATATTAGGAACGGAAGGTAGTAGCGACTACGAACTGGAAAAGGATGGGTAGTGAGAAGCAAAAGATATAATGCTAGAAGCTATGATGAGAGCCGGTGCAATAGACTTGAAAGAATTTGGAATGATCACTTAATGCGGATTGAGTTATCTTACGACAATAGATCATATGTCATTATCGAGATGTCGCCTTATGAGATCCTTGAGGGAAGACAATGTCGATCTCCCTTATGTTAGGATGAAGTTGTAGAGCGCAAGATGCTCGGACCCGCAGTAGTCCAAAGGACCAAGGATATGATAGATCTAATCAGAGGACGGCTGGTAGTAGCCCAAGATGGACATGATAAGTATGTTGATTTGACATGAAAGGATAAAGAGTATGAAATAGGGGACCTAGTAATGATATAGGTATCCCTTGGAAAGGATTGATGAGGTTCGGAAAGAAAGGAAAGCTAAGTCTACAATTTGTTGGACCCTTGGATATATTAAGACGTTTGGGAAGTTAGCATATGAGCTAGCCCTAACCCCGAACATGTAGTAGGTCGTAACGTGTTTCACGTATCAATGTTAAGGAAGTGTAATTCAGATGCCAGATAAATAGAGGCATATGAGCGCATAGATATGCAACCCGACGTAACCTATATGGAGCAACCAGGAAAGGTTATAGAGTGAAAAGGAACAAGTGCTTAGGAGAAGGATTATCAAACTAGGCAGAGTTTGATGGTAGAACCACAATGTGGGAAAATTGACTTGAGAGTTAGAAAGTGCAATATTAAGAAGGTATCCCCATTTGTTTTCTATCTGATTCCGGGACGGAATCCTTTTAAGGAGGGGAGACTGTAATAACCCCAATTTTTGGAAAATTTTTGAAACCCTTATGAATAGTGTTTTTGCTGAATGAGAAAAATTTTCATGCCACGCTATGTAGGGGTTCTGTTATTGATCTTATGGGATATTATTAGTACTCTATGTGGTATATAAGTGTATGTAAAGATCGTCAGAATCCAATTCCGAACACTTTGATTTTTCCCGGAAATCCACTAGATACGGAAAGAATTGAGAAAAAGGTAACAGGATAAAAATGATTTAAATGAAAGGATTATAAGAGAGGATCATAGAAGGAATACAATATATTGAGAAAGGTTAAGGGAACCTAAGTAATAAGATCCCGGGTATGATCCCTCAAACGATAAACGAGAACTAAAGTTAAGCGAACCGTATAACAGATCAGCGGTCATTAGGCAATCAATTAAAAGCTAATCAAAGGGATTAGTGGGGATGATGTCATCCAACCAATAGAAAGAGGACAAAGGAGGGGTGATGACATCACAAAGTGATGTAGGCATGACATGGGAAGGAAGGAGGTGTGGTTGAATGAGAACCACACAAATTCAAGGGCAACAAGGTAATTGACTAAATCAAACAAAACAAAAACCTAGCAACCAAGCAAAACAAATCACAAAACACCAAATCCTCCATTTCTTCATGAAGCTCTCGGCTTCTTTCTTAAGAAATGGGAAGTCCAAGCTCCTCCACTTGCTATTTTACAAGGTAATTATCCTAGCTCCTCCTAGCTAAGTTACATACTTCCTATAAGTTTAAGCTTCTAATTCCAAGCCAATCTTTTTCTATAAATCATGAAAGAAGATGGTGAATAGTGTTTTCAAGAACTAAAATTTGTGTTCTTGAAGTTTTGTTTAGATTAAGCTTGGATAAGGGCTTTAAAGGTGATTCCAAGCCATTCTCTTGATTCTCCACTCTCCAAGGAAGGTATAAACTACAAACCCTAGCTTTAGTTTTGAGTAATTAGGATTGAATGTGTTTGATATAGCATATGTGAAGCATGATGCTTGATTGGTTGAAGTTTGGTTGAGTTTGTAGAGATTAGTTGGTTTTGTTGTATTGTTGGAGTTGTAAATCTTGGTAATTAGTTAAAGAACCTAAGTAAAGCTTTTAGTTCATGTGGGGAATAAGTATAAATGGTGAATGTGGATTTGTTGGGGCTGTTATGATGTGGTTTGGAGGGATGTTGGTTGTATGATTGATTTGGGGTTGAATTGTGGTTGGTTTTGAATGGTTTAAATATGGGAAATCGCGTAAACATAGCCGTCGTAACGTCCGATTTTCTTTAGACTGTTTTTGTGCATAACATTAGGACCCGAGAACCCCCTGCTAGATTATGACCATTGCCATGTCTAGATAGCTCATGTTACGAGCTTCGTTTTGATATGTAGTTCGTTCGATTCCGATGCACGGTTTAGGAGAAACGACCGTTTCAAGTAACGGCGTTTCGCGAACGAAACTTTTACCCTCGCCTTACTTTGAAACATAGGTTAAAGACCAAAAAGGGTTAATTAATGTATGAAACATTTATGGTAAGTGTGTTAGGCTATTGGTAAGACACTCGCGATGGAATCGCTTTAAAACTCGTAAAGGTTAAATTATTAAAAATGGTGGAGCCGAGGGTACCCGAGTGACTTAAGCGAATCAGTGAGCGCAAAACAAGCGTTAGAGTCTAAGTTAGTTAAAGTATAGATTTACAAGTGATTTTGGTTTAATTCCAACTTACTTGTTGCTTATAGGTTACCAGACTCGTCCTGAGCCATTCGTAACCCCAGTCGCTCAGGCAAGTTTTCTACCCGTTATACTGTTGTTGTGATGTAAATATATGTATATGCATTATCTTGTGATATTGCATGATTGTTATTAGCAAATTTTGCGATATATTGGAGCATGCTAATATGGTATATATGCATGTCTGTTTCGTAATCTGGTTATCTATCTGTTGATTTCAATGCTTATAGTTGCATAATACCTATGCTAGAAATAAGCAAGTAGTTGCGTATACCCTTAGTATAGGGGATAAAAGGTGAACATATTTCTAAACCGGGAGTCGATGTTCCCGAGTATATTATATATATATATATATATATTTATTTATATATATATATGGATATAGTTTTTAAAACTATTAATCGAATAAGGTTTATTCGATAACTTTAACTTTATTTTATTAATGAATATTATTTTGAATATTCATTCGAGGACTTATGACTCCTTTTATTTATTTATCTGAATATTATTTGAATATTCATTCGAGGGCTTATGACTCCTTTTATTTATTTATCTGAATATTATTTGAATATTCATTCGAGGGCTTATGACTCCTTTTATTTATTTATCTGAATATTATTTGAATATTCATTCGAGGGCTTATGACTCCTTTTATTTATTTATCTGAATATTATTTGAATATTCATTCGAGGGCTTATGACTCCTTTATTTATTATCTGAATATTTGAATTCATTCGAGGGCTTATGACTCCTTTTATTATTTATCTGAATATTGAATATTCATTCGAGGGCTTATGACTCTTTTATATTATTTATTGAATATTATTTGAATATTCATTCGAGGGCTTATGACTCAGTTTATATTATTTAATGAATATTATTTGAATATTCATTTGAGGATCTATGACTCCGATTATTTGCTGAGGTATATTCTTTATTTTATTAAAGAATAAGGTGTCAATAATCAAACTTATTTTCGATTATTCAAATAAAGATAATACTTTCATATAAGTATATCTTTGGTTATTTAATACTCGTTTCAAGTATAAGTTTTAATACTTCTACTTCAATTATTTTTATAAAGATTATTCTTTATGGGAATATTATTTAAATAATAATATTCAGTCATTTTCTAAATATTCTGGGGACTGATTTACTTCATTAAATCAGCTTTACTCCAAACACTCTTTAAAGTGTTTTCGAGTCTTCAAAATGATTTTTAAAGTCAGAGCGGATCCCAAAACTCATTTTTATATTTAAGATCTTCCTTTTTAAGGGGATTTAAATACTCGCTCAAAACCTGGGGAATCCGGCTCTGTGGTGTATTTTATATTCGCAACGAGGTTGCAGTTTTGGTAAATGAATTGATTACTTGCCCAACGTTCGGGAAGTAAGCCCATCTAATTGAGTCGGCATAAGCGACAGGCCGGGGTACGGTCTATGAAAGTGTAAGTGGCTGGGTGGCAGTCCATCAACGCGTGAGGGGCCGGGTAACGGTCTAGCGCGAGGTCCTAATGCGGCCAGGGTGATGACCGGTGAGGAATTCATCCATCTACAGTAGAAAAGGTTACTTATTGGTATCTTTGCCTGATCAGCAAGATATCTGGTTTATGCCAAAATTCTTTTCCTTTCCAAAATTCATTGGATGTTTCAAACTCTGTTCATACTTTACATAACAGAGGTTCCAGGAAATGTTTAAGAGATATATATATGTGGATATATATATATCGGGACTAAATAAAGTATCTCGTAACTTTATTTCATTCAATAATATTTCAAAGATTGAATCTATTCAAATCTTGTCTTGTAATCTCATCTATGTGATGAACTTTTGAAACTGATTATAACTTGAACGGTGGTAGTTCAAGTAGTATTGGGAAAGATATAAGTATATTGGGGTATTTGGTAACCTCATCTTTTAAACTTATATCTAATTAATAATTGTCTTATGAATGACAAAGATTTTCAGAAAAACGTTGAGACAAGGTTAGATATATGAGATCACCTTGCAACGATATTTTTTTATACGGTTATACATTGGGACTTTGTGTATATTATGCATGGAAGAGGACTTCCAATATTTTGAAAAGTATATATGTATATATACTGAATATTTTGCGACTTCATCGCATTAAGATATCAAACTTGGTTCATTTCTTTTGACCAAGACTTTCATGAGTATTATGAGTAGGCTCATATACTATTAATCATTATACATATTATTTTGGTGGGCTTGCTGCTCACCCTTGCTTTCTTCTTTCATCACACAACAACAGATAGAAAAGATGAACATAACCAAGCTCCCGATTCGCGAGCGATTAGGAGACGTTCCGCAGTTTTCTAGAAGCATTGATGCCGCCGTAGCTGAGGTAGGAATTACCAATAGGCTAGGCTTTCAACTTTTGATGTACCAGATTTATTTATATTTATGAATTGTAATAATGGCAAAGAAATGTAAATTTATTCAGAAAACCTTTTAAGGTGTATTGGCAGATAATTGTGGAATAAAATGACTTGTGGTTATTTTTGGATGTTCATCTCTGAGACTATAACATGTGGTGTGTGTGTTTATTGTGGGGTCACAGTACAGAGTAGTTGAGTAATTATTAAGATTGGGTGTTATTAAGGGAAATGGAACTCGTGACGACCCGGATCCCCGACCCCGGATCTGGGGGTGTTACAAATCCGATCCTCTTTACATTCCGATCTTGTGAACTTCCCGCTTTAGACTTTTCTCCATAAAATGGAACCTTCCTCTTCTTGTTATCCCTTTCCTTCCTTGACTGTGTCCCATTATTTTCAATCAGAGCAGCTTTCTGTACTACTCTCGCATAAGTTTCAAGCTCAAACATAGCCACTCTATCTCTGATCCAAGGCTCCAATCCTTGCTGAAATTTCTTCACTTTTTCCTCCTCGGTACTGGTATACTTTGTCACAAACCTTGACAACTCAGTGAACTTCTTCTCATACTCCAGTATAGTCATGTTCCCTTGCTTCAGCTCCAAAAATTTAAGCTCCATCTGATTCTGCATGTACTTAGGGTAATACTTATCCAAAAATAACTTCTTTAATCTCTCCCAAGAAACCTGTTGAGTTGCTTCCATAGCTTTTACTGATTCCCACCAATAGATGACTTCGTCCTTCAAGAAGTAAGTAGCATACGGCGTCTTCTGATTGTCTCCTAACTGTACCAACTCAAAAGCCCTTTCCATCTCCTTGATCCATGTGTTAGCTATTACTGGATCAGTGGTATCATGAAATGCAGGTGGATTCACATTCTGAAAAGCCTTGAAAGTGACAATTTGTCTAGGTGGTACTGGTGGTTCAGGTGGTTGGTGTGGTTCATGGTTATCTTGGTTTTCAATTCGATGTTGAAGAGTTAGTTGTTGTTGGGCTACAGCATTGGTTTGCTGTTGCAAAGTTTCCAGTAGTCGAAGAATATTTGGGTCTGTGGTGGATGTGGTTATTGGGCTCTTCTTTTTGGGAGGCATGATCCTGAAATAAGAGTTATGTCAAAACAGATACGAATAATAAAACAATTCGAGGGTATCGCATGGCATTCTTAGTTACATATGAGGTCAGGTTTCAAATTAAGCAGATATGATGATGCTTATAAAAGCGTATAATAACAGTTGAGAGCAATTTGAACAATAGAGCATGATTATTAAAATTTAAAGGTCACAATACATGGGATTAGAACAAAGTCTGATTCTAGGATCAACATGCTTATTTAAAGGGAATAACGGAAACAACTGGGAAATTCTACGGAGTCTAATAGTACAACAACATGAAAGGTAAATGGAAAGAACTAAGGCTCCACTCCATCTGAACGGGGCTTGGTAGTCTTTTCCTCTCGAAGCGTCTTCACAATGCTTTGGAGCTCATCCGCCACCATCTGAATGACATACTGGCTGGTACATCCCGGTGCGCTGGCATGTCCTCAAGCTTAGTGTTGACGTACTGAACCAAGGTCTCAAGTCTCGCAGTCATCTGCTCCTTGGGCTTCCCTTCGTAGTTTCGGTTGTCCGGGTACACGTTCTTCAGTCGGTCTATCAATCGGTCGTACTTTCCCTGAAGCATATCAAACTAGCGCCTCAACTCAGCATACACGGTGAAAGCAATAGTGTCGTCCGAACTAGAGGATGACGAGGAATACGCCCTTTGCTGACAAACCAATAAGAGGAGTATTAATAATAAACTTACTTAACCTACTCTCTCGCATAATATCTATAACCTACACATATACCCTTTAACCTATTTGGGCTATCCAGGGACTCTAAACCATAGCTCTGATACCAAAACCTGTCACACCCCAACTTAAACAGCAAATTAAATATAACTATCACAACAAATAAATAAACATACCCAAATCCAATATCTTATAGTTTAGGGTTTGGAACAGCCCAACACTACCATCTATTACAACTGATTTTAAATACTGAGTCCTCACACAAACTACTATCACTTATTCTACCCGAGCTCGAACATAAGCATCAGCATCACAGGTCTTATGGGCAGTCTGCTTGAATCTAACCATAGTTGCTAGCTGTAATATCAGAGTAAAGCAAGGAGTGAGCCAAATGCTCAACAAGTGCTAAACAATACGATACAAAACATAAATTGAGATATATATTAAAGAATGTCAATGGGAAGACATAACCAATGATAACGAGAGATAAAACTTTGGGTGATGGCATCATTCTGTTTGTGTCAAAACAATTTCAAAATCATATCTTAATCAAAATCATTTTATGACGCTACAGATTACAGCCGGTGATCAGCCGCGAAGTAATCCCGAACCTCGCTGGGTTCTAAAACATTAATGGGAATCCCTAGGCACCTTTTAAGCCTAATATAAGTGTGGAAATGACTCGCGTCTCAGTCCAGATCCACTATTCAAAGAAAACATTTATCCCCCTTTGGGACTGAAAACCCACATTTTATTTATTTCAAAAACTGATGCCGATTTATAACAAAATCTCTTTTACAGTAAACATTTTTTTCTTTTTTTTATCAAGGGATTATAGATCAACTCGAAACACGGGAAATATGGTACTAAATCTCAGGGCCATGATTCACAAAACTATAGTTTATTAAAGTAACTGAATGGTTTTCATATATGAAAGATTAGACAAGGGGATTTTGTGAGGCTATTGGATATTATAAAGGGTAATGCCAAATTGGGCTTAAAGCAATGGTTTCTCATCAAGGTTCCAGTGCTGGATCATCAAGAAGATAATCTTCATGAATACTAAGGGTGTTAAGGTATGCATAAATGATCTTTAACTCAGGATATATCAGAATTGTCAAGCTTCAGGATAAGAAAGAGGAGTATCAATCAATGAGGAATCACTTTGATAAGTATCTGGCTTTTAGGGTTCAAGGTAATGTTCTATAGGGGTTCAAATATCAGGATGAGATATCAATACTTAGGAATCATCAGCATGTAAATCAAGAGAATCAACCAAGAATTATGATTACCCTTTCTTTTATCCTGGCATTCGAATTACTTTAATATACTATCATGATAAGACCACTTTGCAATACGTACTCGAGGGTTCATGGCATTTTTATATAATTCAAAGATAAACATAAGATAAGTTTGATTTAATATATCAAATGACACAGGATAGTTGCAGCAATGTATGAACTATTAGCAGTAAATATGAAGGACAAGTTAAATCACTTGCCTTGAGAAAGGCTGGTCTGGTCTGACTGGTAGGAGCAACAACTGGAGCTTCACTCGACCTTTATGGCAAGTTTTCCCTCATCTCGAGATCCTACATAAATAATAATAAACCTCATTATAATATACTCTCACCAACTTAACCTATTTACAACCCGAATTTAAACACGGATAGCACTTAGGCCTATATGCACTTAATTTATATTCACCTTTAATTTATAGTTGCACACACATAGCCACATAATCACATATCATATATTAATACCAAATAACACCATATACACCATAATGCAACACTAGGCTTGGATGATCTCGATCCCCCAACTTAAGTCACTTGGTCGCTAAACTAGACAAAGTCTTCTAATTTTGGCTTCCTAACTCGATGTGCCTTTACTAAACTATCCAAGACCTATTGACCCTCACTTGTGACTTTTATTCTACTGACCTTATACTATCTTACAACTATGGTGGTCAGCCTAAATCTCACTCATAAGTGTTCTAAAACTATGTGCTAAGTGAAAGTGCTCACTGGTGTAAATTTCAGAATGACAACTATGGTTTCTTGAGTGCATTTGACACCCTTAAACTATAGGTTTTCCTTTAAAACTCTTACACAAGACTCTCCTGACCTAAGGGCATCTCCAAACTTGATGTGGCTCAAGGGCCTTGTTTGGGCCTTCTTGGGCCTAAGCTCAAAGTCCATGGTTCCCCTGTTTTCCTGGGCAGAAAACACCCTAACTTGAATTAACTTATGACACATGGTTCTAACTCATATCCTATGAACTATGGTTGGAAAAAATTCTCTGACACTCCCTCTAACTAAGGCCCAACAGGGCCTAATGAGGGCCTACCCATGACATGGTCAAATCTCCCTATTTCTAAGTTGCAACAAAACTGTCCCCTGCTGGACAGATTTTGTTATTCTACTTGTGCACCTAACCAAATGACATGCAAACCTCCAACCAACACCTAAAACCTTTTATATACTCCCAATAATAACTTCTGGTGGCTTGGGCCTCAAAGTGCACATCAATGACATGCTCAAAACTCACTCTAAACCTCAGGGTACTAAACTGATTTTCTGCAGAAACTATAATTCTCCTTTCTCCAAGGTTTTGACTTGACAACTCAACCACCAACAACCCAATACCCAAACCAAGACTTAAACATGGTGATCTATTAAACTAATTCCCTTATACTCAAAATAATCTTGGTGGAGATCATCCTTACCTAAGGTGCAATATGTTTTACCAAGAAATTTACATGCAAGCCTAGCATGAGCTATATCTAGATGATCACTTCGCATGCAAGGAGTTTCATCAAATTTTTACTACAAAATTCATGCCATTATCACATAAACATGTAAAAATTGAACAAAGCAACAAGAATGGTCTCAAGAACCATTCATTCGGCTCCCCTATGGTCATGGCCGAATGAAATGGAAGGGAATGGCCATATAACATCAAGAGTTTTCTTCTCAAGACTTGGCACTTCACCATTCCTTGTAGTCCTCTCAAAAACAACCTTAAACTCACAAGAATCAAGGTTGTACTTTGAGTTTCGACTAAAATCTTAACATGCAACCTTAAAACTTAAACTTCCTACTCAAAACTCTTTAAAATATAAGTGATCATGGCATGGGAAGTAACATTTACTTGTTGTAGAAGGTGGAACTTGATTGAGAAAGAAAGAAAATGGGGAGGGGGTTGATCTCGGCAAAACCCGAGAGTGAGGGGGGAGAAAACCGAGAGTGAGAGAGAGGAGGGAGGGAATAAAGAGTGTGGTGGTGAGTGATGTGTGAAATGATCATGTCTTTACTTGTTTTATGGTTTTTGTTTTGACAAATGTGAGTGGAAATAAAGAATTGACATGACCACCCTCCCAATTAAACTTGGATCATTTTGCATGCAAGGGTAAAGGAGGAATTTGGCTAGAAAATAAGAGTTAGTGGGGTGGTAATTGTCTCTTTAGCCCTTTTGGATTGAATAGAAAGGATTTGCATGCAAGGACAACTATGTAATTTGTTAATTATAACAATTAACATTTATAAAGATTTATTTTTATAAAATAAAACACAAGTTCAAAAATTATAAAATTTATACCATAAAATAACTTGGATTTTTAGAAATTTTATAAAACTACTTTTGAATTTTGTGAACAAATAACTTTTAAAAAGATATATATTCAAGGTTTAAAAATATTCCTTATAAATCAAAAATGAAAGAAAGAAATAAATTTTTTTGCTTTGAAAATTCATATACCACATTACGAAAATTTAAGACGCAGAAATTCTCATTCACACAAGCATACAATAGTTGAATATATTGGCATTCGGCTTTATAATTACACCAAATTTACAATTAATATTACACAGAAATGCCGGGTGTAACACAATCCGATTGTCTTTCTGGTTTATTTATTTTATATTCCTAGTTTTGCCCAGTATAACAATCGGTATGACAATCCCGGATTGTCATACCGGTTATACTACTTAATCTTTTGTTGTTTTGTTAAGTTTTTTTCATATCTCTCCTGTTTTTTTTTCTTTTTCTTTCTTCAAACCGCTGTCTCTTTCTCTTTTGTTCAAACAAATCAACCGCCATTGTTATTTTTTCCTTGCTCGAGTTGTTACTCAGCACACTTCACTCCTGTTACATTTACATACGTGTGTATACATACAGAAGTGCTGTCCATTTGTTTCTCCTTATTATTATTTTTTTCTTTTTTTTCCAGATCTGTCAATTGCAATTGGGTGTTTCTTTTTCACTTTGTTTTTATGTTCTAAAACCCAATTCAGTTTTTTTTCGGGTATTGTGTTAAGTGTTTGCTTCCTCTGTTATTACAGTGTGTTTGTGGGGCTAAAAATCAACAAGACACAATTTTTTAAATTTTTTGGATTTAATTGAATTAATTCGAATTATTAATTAATTTTTAATTCGAATTTTCTTAATTTCATTCTTAAAATTCTAAAAGTGCGTGTTTTATTGGACCTTTTTAATGGCTCTTAATTTCCAAATTGTCTCGCATAATCATGTTGGTTATTTTAATCCAGAAAGGTGTGATGTGGAAAAATTTAAGCCGTGGATTAGATTTTTAATTGACCATTCGATTGTTAGCTCTGCTATTAAATCAAATATGCTATTAAATGTCGATCTGCTTAGACTGATTTGCACAACCTCTACTGTGGAGGCTGATTCTAAATCTTTTTCATCCACCGTGGCAAACACACAGTATGTAGTTGATGAAACAGTCATAAATCGAGCGTTAAATTTTCCAATGGACAATTTTTGTAATTTACCCTCTGAAAATGAGATTTCAAACTTTTTCCATGCCATTCACTATCAGGGGGTGATTAATTTAACCAAGCTGTCTAAATCCAATTTGGTTTCTGAATGGGATATTTTCTTTGATACACTTTCCAAAGTGTTTGCCAACTGCACTAAATCCAACTTTCATAACATCACTTCCACTCTGCAGTATATTGGTCTTGCGGTTGTTTTCAATCAAAGGATCAATTTTGGCAAACTACTTTTACCCATTCTTCTGAGACGTCTCACTACAGCTTTGCATGATCATTCTACGAATCCTAGGGTTTCGAGCTATTACGCTCGTTTTCTTATGCTTATAGCAGAACATCTTCTCTCACCTGAACATAAGGCTCTTTTTGCTAACTCATCAGTAGCTGAACCTCCTCCGGTAAGCAAAAAGATCTACACATGCCAAGATACTACCTTCAAATTCATGCAAGTTCCAGAACTTGTATCTGCTTTCATGGCCACTTTCATTCCTTTACCAATTTTCAATCTTCCCGGTCATGAACAGCAAGCTCAACCTCTAGTGGTTCAAGCCACCCAGGCACAAACATCTGATGCTCTTCCACTGCAGGTAATAATTCCTCACTCTCAAACTATTCCTACTTCTGTTGAAAGACCCCCAGTGATTGATAGGGCTGACCATGAAGTTGTAGAACCGCAGCTTCAATCCCAGGTCATAGAGCCAAACACAGAGTCACAACCTGTCTCAAACGCTCCCCCACTGTCAAAAATGTTACCGAGAAGGTTAGTAGGAAGTAGTGTGTTTTTGGATGTGAATGAACCCTCAGCTCTACCTCCTCCCAAGAAAAGAAGAACATTTACTGAGATATGTGAAAGCCCATCCTTGTCCTCCCAACAGGATATGGACTTTGAAATGGCCAATGAACAGTTACTAGAGACATTCTCTCAACATGATGAATCTATTGAAATTCGCCATAGGGCCATGACGTCTTGTACTGAGTCAAGCACACTTCCATTACTCATAATGGAAGCATAAATACCAATAGATGATACTCAGGACACAGAGAGAGGAGTGCACATTGAGTCCGTTACAGTGTCTGCCATAGTTACAGCAGAAGAGCAGTCACATGCTTCAGAGGGAAAATCTGACTCTCAGCCACCTCTAATAGAGTCATTTTCTCCCCTCCCAGATCCAACACCTCTGGCTCCCTCACGGGATTCTCCACTCACAGATTTATCTGGAGAAAGTGGAGGGCAACTCGGTCAATCTATCCCTGAAGCAATTCAGACATCTATTTCAAATGAAAAGATAGATTTGATTGAGGACCGGGACTCGTGAATTCCCATTGCACCACCACTGACCTCTCTTGAAGAGGCTAGGGTGATTTCAATTGCAGGTACAGAAGACTAGCAATAGGATGGCTCCTCACGAGCAATTATATTGAGAGAAACACAAGCACGTGAGTTGAGTGAACCAAACACGAGAGATATTCAGGTGAGCGCACACACAGACACAAACTCTGAAAACCTGTTAGCTCAGATTGCTACTCTGAAAGAACAACTTGCTAAAAGTTAGGCTGATGCTCAAACATTCAAAGCATAAGTGGTTGAACGGTCTTCTTCTTCCACCTCCGTCAACAATCAGCTGGCATTCATCAGGAATGATATCTTATATTTGAAGACCACTGTGATACCAAAGCTTAATTCCATTCAGGAATCTCCAACTTTATCAGCCTAAGATATTGCAAACTTCTGCTCTCTCCATACTAGAATGAATTCTCTTGAAGACCTGGTTGAAATAAATCATTCACTGGACTCTTCCAGATTCCTGAAGATAGAAAAGGGCATGGAACATCTCAATAAAGGGATGAAGCACTTGTATTTCATGATAAAAAATTCTCACTGCCTAAGGAAGAGCAAAGGACTTTCTTTGAAGGGCCTTCTGGTGGAGGCTCAGGCTCTGGAGGTAATGGAGGTCATGGGGGGTCTAAAGGAAAATCTGTAGAGGATTCCTCAACTAAGGGGGAGAAGCAGGAGAGAAGTGCAAAAGGAAAAGAAAAAGATTCTTCTGCTGGAGAGACAAGGAAGGCTGATAATGTCTACTATAGTGGAGAACAAGATGATTTCGATATTCTTGATGTTCCCACTGAACCAATCTTGGAAGATAAAGCTGGTATCTTTGAAGCAGAGGAGGAGAGTAATTTTGAAGAATGGGAAGATGAAGCTCAAGTGGATCCTGTTTTTGAGAAAGAGTTCCAGCAGAAGCAATCAGAGTTGAAGAGAAAAGAAGCTGAACTTAAAAAGATATCTCATATCATTGACATGAGGAAAGACATCCAAAGAACAGAAACTCTTCAAAAGCAACGTCTTCATGACATTAAAGCTAAAGAAAGGAGAAGAGATGTCAAGCTGAAGATTGGTGTTAAATGGGATGAAGCAAGAAGAGTTCTTGATATACCTCAACTGAGTACAAACAATGATAGGGAGTTTTTTCATCTTCTCGATAGGCTGGAAATTTCTAATCCAAACAATGACGTGTACATGAATGCTATCAAGACTGAAATCTCAAGGATCTCAGCTGCTTTTGATATATCACTAAATGAAATGAGCATATTTGTATATTGTCAGAGTGAAAGATCTTTCAAGGTATCACTTCATCTATTTGAGAATCGTTCTTTATCAGAGATTTGGGTTCTTCTCAACAAAGTCAAAAGAAGCTCAGAATTAAATGAAGTCCTTCGTGAAAGGCTAAAAGAGTTTGCTAATAGGGCTAGTCCTCAAGTGGTTAACTTTCCCTTTCAAGTAAAATTCTTTAAGTCGGACTGTCTTCAAATCTGCCAGCTCGATTCACAATCTCTTAAAGACTACTCTGCTAAGCATCTTTTCTGGATGGAACATCACTTAAGAACTGCTGGATACTCATCTGAGTTGAAATCTAAAGCTGCTGATCTAATTCAAGCTTACTGTGAAAAGAACATTAAAAGGTACAATCAGTTGAAGAATAAGCTAAAGTCAGTTGGAGTTCAACCAGTTAGACCAGACAGTTTCACTTCAGAAAGGGATCGTGTCTTTAACAAGGAGTTGCTGCAAGAATTGGAAGAAGGTGAATTCGGAAGGGAAGACAACTGAATTCAATTAGCTCAAAACTTAATGTAATATGCTTAGAGCTTTATGAATCAAGATAGACAAATGTAGTCATATGTTAAGTCTAGAGGAACATATATCTTGTATTCACTTGTAAATTTCTTTTGGAATCTGAAAAATGTTAAATATAATCCAGAACTTTTCTGCTATTTACTTTGCATTACTGTTTATATCTTTTTCTTATTTGTTAGTTGATTTATCCTCTAGGTATTTGTTGTTATTGTCTAACAAACAAATAGGGGGAGATTGAAAGGCATATGTCATAGCCTATTTGTTTATTCGAGGATTTAACTCAACTCAAATAAGAATGTAACAAGTAAATAGTGGTTCTATCGTCAAAGAGATCTCTCAAAGTAACATATGTCAAAGGATTAAGGAACATTGTTTATCTACAGACTTGAGGAATTAATTCACTGGAAGAAGCTCAAGAAATTGATCAAGCCTCAGTGATATAAATCAAGATTGTGGATTTAATCAAGTGACAAAGATCTTGTCAGGGTATCAATTAATTACAGGGATTTAATCTGAAGAAAATCATGTTATCAAAGTCAAGACATGAAGAAACGTCACGGAAGTTAGTCATTCATGAACCAGACAGTACATCGAATGTCAACATTGAAGTGGTGGAATTGATTCATAATTTACAGTGATTTTCAGAAGATTGTCAGAAGAGTGGTTGCTGTTCAAGAATAGTATTAATTCTCTATTAATTAATTAAGTCATATAATTTAATTAAGAAAATAAATTTTATCTGCAAAGATTAATTTATTGATTAATTGAATTAATTGGTTAATTAATTCTGAATTAATATTATGTATTTTCAGAATTGATTTTGAATTAATATTCAATATTAATTCAGCAAGACAAACATTTGAACTGGTATGACAATTGGATTGTCATACCGATAGTCTTTCCAGTTCTTTTAGATTGTCTTGCCGAAAGTCTTTCCAGCTCAAAGTATTGTCTTGCCGATAGTCTTTCCAGCTCAAAGGATTGTCTTGCCGATAGTTTTGCCAGTTCATTCAATAATCTCACCGATTGTCTTGCTAGATCAAAGGATTGTCTTGCCAGTACAATTCAATTGGATTGTTTTGATTACTTATAAAAAGAAGCAGATCTTTCAACAGACAATATTGAATATTTCTACCAACTCAAGAACACAGAAACATAAAGAAAGCAGAGAACTTATTATCTTCAACTGCAATATTACAGGACATTAATTTCTAGTATTTATTGTTAAATCTAAACCACTAGAAATCCTTCTCTTCTTCTTGTGTAACTATCTAGCGGATCAAAATCCCTAGAACTTAATCTCAAATTGCCTTTAGCATTTGATCTTTTTATTTCAAAAATAGAAAAAGTTCATGTCAAATTTATTCTAGATTTGGAATAATTTATTTGAGATTAATCCCTTGTAAACGATACCGTTGTTGTAACACCTTTCAAGTTTAATAATAGTTTTATTTAACTTGAATTTTGTTTCACTTTTTTATTCCGCATTATATTCGATTAAACGGTATAGTTTGTATTCAACCCCTCTTCTACAAACATATTGGGACCTAACACTTATACTTGATATCAAATTCTTCCAACTTTATTGCCCATTTGATCAGCCTCCCACTTGCCTTAGGACTATGAATAATATTTCTCAAGGGCTGATTTGTTAGTACTTCAATCTTATGAGCCTAAAAGTAAGGACACAGCTTTCTCGAAGCCATTACCAAGGCTAAAGCAAACTTCTCAATAGTTGAATAATTCAAATCAGCTCCATGCAGAATTTTGCTGACATAGTATATGGGTTTCTGGATTTTCAGTTCCTCCTTAACCAATACAGCGCTCAAGGCATTCTCTGAAACGGCCAAGTACAAGTATAAAACTTCATTCAAAGCTAGCTTGGCCAACAACGGGGCCTGAGCCATATGTTTCTTTAATTCCTCAAATGCCTTATGGCTTTCCTCACTCCATACAAAATCCTTAACCTTCTTTAAGGACTTGAAGAACGACAAGCACTTGTCCCCGGACTTGGAGATGAATCGTCCCAACGCAGCAACCCTTCCAGTGAGCTTTTGAACATCTTTGATAGTTTTTGGTGCTCCATGTCCAGGATCGCCTTTATTCTATCGGGATTGGCCTCGATTCCTCTCTTGGAGACCATTAATCCCAAAACCTTTCCAGATCCTACTCCGAAAGCACACTTTATAGGATTTAACATCATCTTGTGGTATCTCAGGACCTCAAAAGCTTCCATCAAATGGGTTTTATGGTCAGTCTTTACTAGACTCTTGACTAACGTGTCATCGACATTAACTTCCATGGTCTTGCCAATAAGATCCTTAAAAATTTTATTTACTAACCTTTGATAGGTGGCTCCTGCATTCTTGAGACCAAATGGCATAACAAGATAACAATAAACACCAAAGTTAGTGATGAATGATACCTTTGGGATGTCATCCTTGTGCGTCTTGATCTGATTGTATCCACTGAATCCATCTATGAAGCTCAGCATCTCATGTCCAACGGTAGCATCTATCAATGTATCTATCCTTGGCAATGGGAAACAGTCCTCAGGGCATGCATCATTCAGATCATTGAAATCCACACACATCCTCCATTTTTCATTGGCCTTCTTTAACATCAAGGGGTTTGCTAACCATTCTGGAAATTGTATCTCCTCAATGAAACCGGCCTCTAAGAGCTTCTCTACTTCTTGTTTTATAGCTTCTTGTCTTTCTGGGGCAAAACTTCTTTTCTTTTGCTTCACCATTTTTCGACTTGGATCCATATTCAGCTTTTGAGTGATCAGTTCTGGGTCTATACCTGGCATATCAGCTGCCGACCATGCAAACACATCACTATTTTCTTGCAAAAATTTCACCAACTTCCCTCTAAGGGGCTCTTCTAGCATTGCTCCAATGAAAGTCACTTTCTCAGGATCCTCGGGAGCCAAAGGAATCATAACCAAGTCTTCTGTTGGCTTCTCTCGTTTCTCATCATTCTCTCGGATATCCAGATCTTCAATAGGTAGAACTTGCCCCCAACTCCATCTGCCCTTAAAGAAGCTACGTAACAACTCCTTGCCATTTTTTGATCTCCTCTATCTTCTCCAATCCCATTTCGGGTGGGAAACTTCATAACTGAATGATAGGAAGAAGGGACTGCCTTGAAGGCATGTATCCCTGTCCTTCCCATGATAGCGTTATAAGTTGAACTAGCCTTCACCACCATAAAGTCCAACATATGTGTTGCTTGCCTTGGTTCCTGACCTATGGTTGTTGGCAACTTGATTATTCCTTCCACGGGGAACTCTACTCCCGCAAATCCATATATCGTCATGTCGGTTGGGGTCAATTGGGAATCATTGTAACCCATCCTTAAAAAGGTATCATGGAGTAAGATGTCCACCGAGGCACCGTTATCTACGAGGACCCTCTTCACCGGGCTATTGCCTATTATCGGTGTTATGACCAGCGGGTCATCATGAGGAAATTTCACACCTTCCAAGTTAGAATCATCAAATGCCATTGTCACTCCTATCGTGGCCCTCTTTGGGGCTTCTCCAACAATATGCATAACCTCTCTAGTATACGCTTTTCTTGAGTTCTAGGATAAGCCAGCAGTAGTTGGTCATCCAAAAATTATATTAATCACAGGCCCTCGGGGTCGCGATCCTCCGAAGATTGCATTTATCACCGGTTCCCTAAACTGGGGATTTCATCCCTGATCATCTTGGTCCATCCTACGATCATCAAAGCTCCTTCTCCCATGGTTATTCCAATCTCCTCCATCTCCAGTGTACTTGTTCAATCTTCCTTTTCGAATGAGGAATTCAATTTTGTCTTTCAGTTGTCTACACTCATCACTGTCATGACCAACATCCTTGTGAAATCTACAATACTTGCTCTTATCTAGCTTGGCAGAATCAACCTTCAAGGGTTTAGGCCAACGAATATCTCGATCTTTCTCGATTTCCATCAAGATCTGGCTTCTAGGAGCATTCAGCTTAGCATACTCAGTGAACTTTTGTCCATGTCCTCCCTTATTCGGGATTGAGTGATTGCTTTGCTCAGTTCTAGGATACTTGTCCTTTGCAATATATTCCAGATCATTTTTTCGCTTCTTGCCTCCAGTGGGCTCGTTACTTACTACTGTCTTCCTCATGCTCTCTTCCACTTTTATGTACTTCCTGGCCCTATCTTGGAGCTTTAACATACTTTTAGGGGGGGCACTTGGCCAAGGAAATCTTGAAGAACTTGTCCCTAGTTCCCTGTTGCAGTGCCATTATAGCTACCTTGTCATCAAGATCCGGGACCTTCAAGGCTTCCTTGGTTAAACGATTCAGATAGTCTCTCAAGGACTCTTTTGCTCCCTGTACAATGCTCATGAGGGATGCTGAACTTTTCTTATGCACTCTCCCGCTGATGAATTGCTTAATAAAAGCGTGACTTAATTCTCTGAAGGACCCAATAGAGTCCGGGGGCAAACGACTATACCATCTTTGAGCCATTCCCGACAGGGTTTGAGGAAAGGTCCGACACTTAATAGTGTTATTCACGGGCTGCAGCAATAGTGCATTAGAGAATGTCCTGACATGATTAGCGGGATCTCTAGTGCCATCATAAGCTTTGATAGTGGGCATCTTGAACTTTCTTGAGATATGGGCATTCATTATCTCTTCAGTGAATGGTGGAGTAGGATCATCAGGATCTCCAAGGGGAAGAAGATTGCTTGGATCAGCCCTTGGGACTACAACCTTTCTTTGTGACGGACCATCCAGGTCTATGATTGGGGGAGAATTTCTCTCCCTTGGTGGTAATGGGAGTCTGGGAGTCTGGTGTGCCTCCAAATCGCGCTTCAGCCTTTGAATCTCAGCCTCGTGGGCCTTGATTCTCTCCTGCACTTCTTGGGGACTCACCCCTCGGGTACTCCTAGGATGTTGGTTACCATCAGCCATCGGCTCTTTGCCAGCACGTCTCCTTCTTGGGGCCACTTCAGCATCTGAAGATTCAGAGTCTCTCTCAGTGTAAGGACCAGAAAATTCCTGATCCCCCGGGATAGGAGCCAAACCTTGTATGTAGGGGGGTGTTCACCCCCATGCTTCACTTCATCCAGCATGTCCACTTCCTCCAACCTTGGGGTAAAGGGGCATCCAATAAGGGGGATTAGTGGTCACAATAGTTGAATACTCATATCCAACGGGTCGAGGATCCACAAGTGTATGTAGTTGCTGAAATTGGGAATTCTTCCCTTGAGTAGCCGAGGAAATTGTCCCTTATGGCTGAGGTTCAGTTGCCCCTACCTTGGCTTCTCCTTGGATGGCGGTATAGGTTGAATGCAGAGGTACCTCCACGGTTGACGAAATCGTTTGGGTTGTCCTCGCGGGTGTTCCTCCTTCAAGGGCACTGCTTATTCTCCATGTTCTCGCCATGGTTATTGTTGTGCTTCCCACAGATGGCGCCAAATGTTATGGATAAAAAAGTGGGGTGTATTAACTGTTGTATTTATTACTAAGGTTCGGGAGCTCAGAACCTTTAATGGTTGCTCTCGTGTTTCGTAGCTTAACTCTTCCTTTACGAGATGCCTATATATCTCTGTGAATTAGAGAATCAAGCCAAAAAATGTAGTTCTAAATCTGAGGGGTAGATCCCTTTATATAGATGTTGAGAGTCCTTGAAGGACTAGGGATAGGAGACTTGTTGATCAAGTTCTCAGACTTTGGATAGACTTTAAAGTCTTAGAAAAGAGGAATTAGATTCCTAGTTGGTATAGGTGCCCTTTGAGGCTATCTTTTATAGAATTACATCATCGTTTGGACTTATTTAATGAGCTGATAATCCCCCATATTTATTAATTACGAAATTAATAAATAATCAGGGCTTTGGGCCTCATTAAATGGGCTTCGTAATTAGATTGTATCAGGTCTAATTGATTTAACATTTATTATATTTCTAGGCTAATTTTAGGCCCATATCATCTATATAGTTCTAATAACTTTCTCCACTGATTTTAAAGGTTGTTGTTGCCTTAGTCCTTCATTCCGTACTACCCAAACTCATAATGTCCCTATTAAGGGTGAAATGCCAACCTTTATGCATCCCCCATGGTCATCTCAAATTATTGAGGTTATATCCTTAATTCCACCTTTAAAAAGGTACTTGCATCCTTACATGGATAAATCAAGTCATATATCCCTAATAAAGGTATCTTATTCAATCATTCCCACCTCGATAGTATATGCCTAATTTCACAATAACATCTGTATTCAAAATGAGGTCAATCAATATGGCCTCCAAAAGATAACAGTTATCCGCTTTTCTTGCCTAATTTAGTAATGATAACGGGGATGTTCTAAAAGATATTGGTCATGTTCAACGTGAACTTTTTAGTTCTAACTACTCATTTACCTCTTTTATTTATCTCAACAGTCATCTCAATGTTGGGATATCTTTTATACCTGCCATCCTCTTTTTGGGTATCAATTCACATGCGTTACTTATACTTCACATTCTTGAAAGTCACTTCCTTCATCCAATTTCCTAATTTCTTACTCTCTTGTCTCCTCAGTCTATCCGCATCTCATTATTTATCCTTCGAACTATCTCAAGGTTTCCTCGAATCCTTCCAACTTAAAAGGGGTAAAATATATGTATCTCTTATGCCTTCAACCATCAACTTTAACTCATGTTAAATCACCCTCATCCTGACGATTACATACTTTTCTATTTCTATTGCTACGAGTCTTTAGGGTTTCCTCATACCCAACTCCCTTATCATTCCTCAAACTCTATTGCCTTTATATTCCTTTCCACTTCAGTTTCTTTTTATTTTCCTTTCTCTTACAATCATTTCATGAACCCACTAATCATTGACTTCAAACATCACATCATTCTGGGATTCTTTTCCTCAAAACGAATCTTGACAACTTTTACAACTTAGATTCATAATTCATCATACTCGTCTGCCTTTGTTCTGGCTCTAAAGCTTTTACACTACCTCCATAACCTTGGGAAGCACTTTCCCGAAAACAATTGACTGAACTTTAATCAGTTTATTATAACCTCTGGCTCCGTGCCTTTCTTGGCCTTTCACCAGCGGGTGGCCTCTCTCTTAGGAGGGTAAGTGATAAAAATAGTCTTTTGTGATTCGTCAATCATTTAGAATCTCAAATGATTCCTATATTTCCTTTAGCCAGGCTCTTGCCTCAACTGGGTTAGCTTGTTCCTTGGAACTCTGAGAGCTTGGCGACTTAAAGGTCCTGAAAGAATTTCTCACCGCATTGTTTCCTCAGGGTGGTGGTTGGGGATAATAGTCTAAGTTATGTTTAGACAGGTCCATGAATTATCGTATAGGAGTACCGTCTCGGGTCTCCTTTCCTTACTCGACTTCTGTTTCCCTTAGTATGAACATTCCCTCCTCCTCCCCATAATCGGGGTCATCCTACATGTTTTAAATCCTCATTTTCCACTTCATTATGTTATGGGTTCCTTCTATCTTGATGGAGACCTCCCTGACTATCACATTCAGGGTTTGCTCTGAATCTTATTCCTCAAACTAGGGATTTCATCTAAGATCTCATCTTTAAGCTCTTGAAGATTGAAACCTAATTTTTGTCGGAATACCTCATTATTCCCTTATCATCTTTCTCGGTAGTAATCTCTTCTCCCGTCATTGGCTCTCTGCCTTTATTCATCACTTTTTCTTGGCACAATATGATCTTTTCCAATAATTCGAGATGCATTACAATCTCAAACAGCTTTTCGGTACCGACTCCGGTTAGCTTCACTTTTATTTCCATTTTCTCGAAATCTCTTACCAATTCTTCCGAAGACATTATCATCTTGAGGCTCTCCTTTCTACTATGGGTGTCAGCCACTATATTGGCTTTCCTTGGATGATAAAGAATCTCATTACCGTAATCCTTGATTAGATCTAACCACCTCCTCTGGTGCATATTGAGCTCTATCTGCGTGAAAATATACTAGAACTCTTATGGTTTGTGTAAATCTCGCACTTCTCATCATACAAGTAGTGCCTCCAATCTTTAGGGAAAAACTATTGTCGTGAGCCCAAGATCATGGGTGGGATATCAAATTTTATATTCCCTTAATTGTCTTGATACGTATGCGATTACCTTGTTGTGCTGTATAAGAAACATCCTAATTCCTTATGCGAAGCGTCACTACAAATCACAAAATGTCCTTTTCCATCCGGCAATGCCAACATAGGGGCCGTCACCAATCTTTGCTTCAGTTCTTGAAAGCTGTTCTCACATTTCTCTGTCCATTCGAACTTCTCAGTCTTACGAGTAAGTCGCGTCAAAGGGGCTACTATCTTTGCAAACTTGAACGCACCTACGGTAATAAATGACCAATCCTACCTCTGGTAGTCACCCTAACCACGGATATCAATTCCTTAACGCTCCTTTCTTCATTCTTGTCAGGATCATCCACAGGATCCTTCTCAGCAGCAATCCCTTTTGGGATAACATCCTTAATGACTACATCCTTAATATGGATATCATCTGGTCCCTTGTTAGGGTGCTCCATCGGATCCACAATCTGATCCCCAATGTGTAGTAAAACATCATCGTGTTATTGCTCTTGAGCTTCAGGGTTCGGAGTCCCACTACCATATGATAACGAACTATGCTTCTATCACAATATTTATAAGGGTTCCCATAAGGGTTTTAACTGTCAGTACTACGTTAGGTTGTCTGACTCTGAACTTGGCAAGAGTTCTTATTATCTTAGTGAACTTCTTATCTTAACGTCGTATCATCTCTGAGGTTTATAACGCTTAGCTCTAATACCATTTATGTAACACCCCCAAATCCGGGGTCAGGGATCCGGGTTGTCACGAGTTCTATTTCCCTTAATAACACCCAATATTAATAAACAACCAACTACTGCATACTGTGACCCCACAATAAACACACACACCACCAGTTATAGTCTCAGAGATGAATACCAAAATAACACAAGTAATTTTATTCCACAATTATAAGTCATTACACCTCAAAAGGGTTTCTGAATAAATTTACAAATTCTTTGCCATTATTACAATTCATTAATATACATAAGTCTGGTACATCAAAAGTTAAAAGCCTAGCCTATTGGTAGTTCCTACCTCAGCTACAACGGCATCAATACCTACAGGAAACTGCGGAACATCTCCTATCCGCTCGCGAATTGGGAGCTTGGTCCTGTTCATCTTGTCTATCTATTGTTGTGTGATGAAGGAAGAAAGCAAGGGTGAGCAACAAGCCCACCAAAATAATATGTATAATAATTAACAATATATGAGCATTCTCATAGTACTCATGAAAGTCTTGGTCAAAAAGAAATGAACCAAGTTTGATATCTTAATGCGACGAAGTCGCAAAATATTTAGTATATATATACATATATACTTTTCAAAATCTTTGAAATCCTCTGACATGTATAATATACACAGAGTTCCAGTTCATAACTGTATAAAAATATCGTTGCAAGGTGATCTCATATATCTAACCTTGTCTCAACGTTTTTCTGAAAATCTTTGTCATGCATAAGATAATCATTAACTAGATATAAGCTGAAAAGATGAAGTTACAAGATACTCCAATATAATTATATCTTTTCCGAATACTAATCGAACTACCACCATTCAAGCTATAATCAGTTTCAAAAGTTCATCACATAGATGAGACTACAAGATAAGACTGGAATATATTCAATCTTTGAAATATCATTCAAAAGAAATGAAGTTACGAGATACTTCATTAGTCCCGATATATATATATACACCTATATATATACATTTCATACACTTTTCTGCTATGGAAGTATAAGTAGAGTTGTCATACCCAATAATTTTGGAAAGAAGAAACTTTGGCATAAACCTAATATCTTGCTGATCAGGCAAAGATACCAAATAAGTCACCTTTTCTACTAGTAGATGGATGAATCCCCCACTGGTCATCACCCTGGCCGCATTAGGACCTTATGTTGGACTGCCACTCACCCATTTATGCATTGATGGACTCCCACTGAGCCACTTACACTGTCATGGACCCCCACTGAGCCCACATTGCTTATGCCGACACATTTCGATTGGGCTTACTTCCCGAATGTTGGGCAAGTAATCAAACTCTTTTTTCAAGTTAGCAACTTCGTTGCTCCAAAAATACATCACGGAGCTGGATCCCTTAGGTTTTGAGCGAGTATTTAAATCCCCTTCTAAAGGAAGATCTAAAATCTGGAAATGAGTTTTGGGATCCGCTCTAACTTTTAAAATCATTTTGAAGACTCGAAAATATTTTAAAGAATGTTTAGAGTAATGATAATTTAATAAAATAAATCATTCCCGATATGTTAGAAAATATCTGAATATTATTATTTAAATAATATTCCCATAAGGATAATCTTTATAAAAATAATTGAAGCAGAAGTTTTAAAACTCATACTTGAAACGAATAATAAATAACAAAAGATATACTTATACGAAAGTACGATCCTTATTTAAATAATCGAAAACAATATTTAATTGGTATTCAAAATTATCGAATATACCTTATTCGATTAATAGTTATAGAAAACTATATATATATATATATATAAATATACATATATTATACTCGGGAACATCAACTCCTAGTTTAGAAAAATGTTCACCTTTGGGTCCCCTATACTAAGGGTATACACAAATAATGCCTATATCTAGCATATGTATTATGGAGTTTTTAACCAATTGAATCGATAATAAGATATCAAGATTTTAAAACAGGCATGTATATATATATATCATATCAACATGCTCCAATATATCGCAAGACTTTGCTAATAATAACCATGCACTTATCTCAAGATAATGCATCAATATATTACATCACAACAACAGTATAACGGGTAGAAAACTTGCCTGAGCGTTCCGGGGTAGACTTAAGCTTAGAGTGGGTCCGGTAACCTATGAATAACAACATTAGCCGGAATTAGACCACGGTCGCTTAAGAAAATAGTTAAAACTCACTCATACCCTAACGATCGCTTTCGGTCGCTTATACGCTTAACAATTTGCGTTAATCGCTTGCGTACCCTCGGCTCCACCAATTTTAATAAATTAACCGTTACGAATTTTAAGGTGACTCTTTAGCGAGTACTTTACCAACTGCCTAATCCACCTTACATAATTGTTTCATAATCCAATTAGTCTTTTAAGGGCCTTAAACAAGGTTTCAAAGTTAAGCGAGGGATAATGGTTCGCTCGCAAAACGCCGTTACTTAAAACGGTCATTTCTCATCGCTCTTAACTCGGATTTAGGCGAATGATATATCAAAACAAAGATCGTAACATGAACTATCTAAACATGGAAAAGGTTAGAAGCTTATAGTGAGTTCACAGGTCCTAAAGTTAAGCACAGAAATAGTTAAGGAAAATCGGGCATTATGACGGCTAGAACTTAACAATTTCCAATATTTTTACCACTACAAATAAATCCCTTCCAAATACAATCCATCCACAACTTCTAGATTCAAACCTAGGCTACTAATCTTAGCCAAAACAAGCTCAAGATCCTCAATCCAATTCAATATTATACCATCTCCATAATCAACTAATCTACTTAACAATCAAAGATCAATTCAAACTTAATCATTCAAACAACTAATCATTTATGCAAACCATCCCAAACTTCAAGCAAACAAACTTAGTACATAAAGGTCTAGAAGTTTTATACCTTTATTTGTGAGGGGAAATTTGCTAGGAAGCCTTAAAACCTTTATTAATCCTTATACAAGCTTGGATCTCACAAACAATCAAGAAGACAGAAAGTTAGGTTTTGAAGTTTCTAAAAGTCCGATTGAAAGAACCGTAAAACTGAGGGTCTTACCATGCTTATTTGGACGAGACTTGTGAACAAGAGTTGTAGGCCATCTCAATACCTTTCCAAAACGCTATAGAACATAATATTTGAGTGAGTATTGAAGAAGATATGGTAGTTTGATGTTTCTTGTATTGTTTTGGCCGAGAGCTTTTGTTCTTGGAAGCAAAAGTCAACTTCTAATTTTTGTGTTTTATGATTTATGTTGGTTGCTTCTCTTTCTTTTAGCTTGGCTACTTTTAGATTTTTACCATGGTAAGTTTTACTTGGCTATAAATCAACCAACAAATCAGAACTCCTTGTCATGCTTATGTCACCATGCTTGTGTCATCTTTTTAACACATGTCTTCTCCTTGTGGTGTGATGACATCATCATCCACTAATTTCTTTGATTAACCCTTAATTACTTGGCTAATGACCGCTTATCTGTTATACGGTTCACTTAACTTTTGTTCTCGTTTATCGTTTGAGGGATCATACCCGGGATCTTATTACTTGGCTTCCCCTAAACCTTTCTCAATATTTTATATTCTTTTTATGATCCTCTCTTATAATCCTTGAATTTAAATCCATTTAATCATGTTATCTTATATTCAATTCTTTCGGTATCTGGTGAATTTTCGGGAAAAATCAAAGTGGTCAAATTTGGATTCTGAAGATCTTTACATACACTCATATATTTTATGGAGTACTAATAAGATCTCAGAATATCAATAAAAGAACTCCTACATAGTGTGGCATGAAAATTTTCCTTAATCAGCATAATCAGCAAAATCACTATTCATAAGGATGACAAAAAGTCCAAATTTTTTGGGGTATTAAAGAAGTTTTGGAACTTGACTCATGTTCATCTGATATTGAATCAGCATTGGATTCTGAATGACCAGATTAAGAATAACCTTGAGTTGATTCTTCAGTGTTAGTACTATCAGTTGAACCTTGTTGTTGCTCCCCCTCAACATGTGCATGTTCATTAGTACAATGATCATCTTCAGAATCTGAAGGAGTATCAGGATTTGGATCATCAGTAAGTGACAGTTCATTAGAGTTTGATGTAGATTCCAACAGTACATTTTCATTTACAAAGATTAGACTTTCATGAGATTCTTCTTCAAAACCAGGAATCTTCTTATCATCAAAAGATATATTTATGGAGATAATTACAGTATTTGTTCTCAGATTAAAAACCCTGTATGTTTTTTATGGTGAGTAAGCTACAAAGATTCCTTCATCAGCTTTTGATTCAAATTTTCCTAGCCGATCAGTATGAGTTCTCAGAATAAAACACTTACATCCAAATACATGAAGATGTTTGAGACTGGGCTTCTTTTCTTTCAGCATCTGATAAGGAGTAACACCATGTTTATTTATCAGTGTGATATTCTGAGAATAACAGGTTGTGTTTACTGCTTCAGCCCAGAAGTAAGTGGGTAGTTTTGCTTCTTCCAGCAAAGTCCTGCCAATTTCAATCAGGGTTCTGTTCTTTCTCTCAACAACACCATTTTGTTGGGGTGTTCCAGGAGCTGAGAATTGTTGTTGTATGCCTTTGTACTTGCAGACTTCCTCCATTTTTGAGTTCTTGAACTCAGTGCCATTATCACTTCTCAGTATTTTTACTTTGAAGGTGGATCCATTCTCAATTTGGCTTATATGATCCAGAAGAATTTCTGGAGTTTCATTCTTCCTGTGTAGAAAATAAACCCAAGTGTATCTAGTGAAATCATCAACAATTACAAGTGTGTACCTTTTCTTGTTGATAGAAATTATGTTTACTGGTCCAAAGAGATCCAAGTATAACATATGATATGGCTCAGTGATAGAGAATTCTATTTTACTTTTGAAAGATACACTTTTTTGTTTAGACTTTTGACAAGCATCACAAAGACCATCAGATGAGTATAACATATTTGGTAATCCTCTTACTAGCTCCTTCTTGGAAAGTTCATTGATTGAATTGAAGTTGAGATGTGAGAGCTTCTTGTGCCAATTCCAGCTCTCATCTACTGATGCCTTTGAGATAAGGCAAGTAGTTTCTCACTCAAGACTTTTCATGCAGTCTTGCTTCATACATATTGCCATGTCTGTATCCCATCAAGACAATCTTCTTTGACTTGTTGTGAATAACTTCACATTGAAAGTCATAGAACACCACATGATAACCTCTGTCAGTGATTTGACTGATGCTTAAAAGGTTATGCTTCAGTCTTTCCACCAGAGCTACATTCTCTATTGCTACCTTTCCAATTAAGTTGCCATATCCCAGAGTGTGTCCTACATTGCCATCTTTATAAGATACATCTGGGCCAACCTTCTTTTCAAATTCTGACAGCAAGGATTTATTTCCAGTCATGTGTCCTAAACATCCACTATCCAATACAAGAGTATTTTTCTTGTTACACTGCAGTCAGAAGAGTAATTAATTATAAGGATTTTTAAGGACCTGCACTTGTTGGGCCCTCTTTTTGGACAACTTAAGCCTTTGTGATTCAGAAATACTTCTGACAGGTTTTCCCTTGTCTGGATTTGTCTTATCAGAAGTAGATTTAGTAGAACTAGAAGAATTGAGCACATAAACAGCTTTTTGAATTTAGGCAAAGGTTCATAATAGTTGTGATACAGCTTATGATAGGAACTACAAGTGCAAATTGAATGCCAACTACTACCATAATGAAAACAAGGATTTTATGGTTTATAAAATACTCATCTACCCCTAACATCAGACTTAGGAATAGCAGTTTTCATTTTCTTACTCCTCCTGCAATCAATAGTAAGATGATTAGTATTACCACAATTAAAACAAGTTTTTCTAGGAGCATTGAGAACAAACTTATAATTAGAATCCTTAGAAATACCTTGCTTACCATTCCTGTTTCTTTTAGGACTTTTAACTTGAGGTTTGTTAGTAACCTCAGATAATTTCTTTTTAAATTGTCTTTTAGATAAAAGTCCTATGTTCCTTTCTTTCTTAACAGTCTTAATGGTTTCCTTGTTTTCCTTTTGTTGAGATTTATCACTTACTGACTTTTCTTGGGATGCTGATGTTGAACCCTTTTCAAAAATAGATTTGGGTTTATCAGCTTCTAAAGAGATAAACTTAACAGGAGTCTTAAGGGTACTTTTATTTTCATTGTCAACATCCTTAACTCCATCTACATAACCAAGACATTTTTTCCAGTTTTTCTTAGTGATCATCTCATTAACCTTTTTTCCTGAAATAGTCCAGGCTTTAAGGTTTTTCTCTCATTTTCTAATTCATTCTCTAACATACTATACTTAGCTTCTAGTATCTTTGTTGTATGTTTAGCTTTCTCACATTCTTTCTGAATTTCAATCTGATTTACCAAGTCAGACTCCAACTGATCATTCCTAGATTTTAAGATTTCATTTTCAGTTAACAGTCTGTTGTTCTCTATAATCTTATTTTTAAAATTTCCATTGAGAGACTTAAGAATAGATTTCAGTTCAGATATATCTTCGATATCAAAAGAGAAGAAAGAAGTTGATACCTTAGAATCAGAGGAAACGGGAGCATCAAAGCTAGCCATCAGTGCATAGCATCTTTCTTCATTTTTAGAATTGATGGAGTCCATCCAATCCTTGCTTGATGTAATCAAGGCTTTGTTCTTCCCTTTGTCAAGCTTTATCTTTTTGCACTCCGTAGAAAAATGACCAGGTTCATCACAATTGTAGCACTTGATTTTTGACCTTTCAACTTTTCCAGCTTTAGAGTCCTTTCCTTCTCTTTTTCCAGACGACTTCCTTTCCCCTCTAGTAAACTTCTTCCTGAATTTTTTTTTCTTCTGAGACTTCCTGAATTGCATCCTCTTGAAGCCCTTAACTAGCAATGCAGCCATTTGCATGACATCTGAATCTGTCACGTTCTCATCAGTTTCAGAATCAGTATCATCATCAGGATTTGATGATGAATCATCAGTATCTGATTCTGGCAGATTGTTCTTTTTCCTTGCAGCTTCAACAAACCTTTCTTTTGAAGCTTTAACATTCACTTTCAAAGCAACTAATTTTTCCTTGTTTCTTTTCCTCTCTTTCCTTTGTTGAACTTCCAAATCATGAGTTCTCAGAATGCCATAGACTTCATCCAGGGTGATTATTTCTAAATCATACTGATGTCGTATGATTGAAGTATGAGTCTCCCATTCCTCATTCAAGGCTCTCAGAAACTTAGTGTTTGAATCATCCCGATCATACACCTCTCCCACCAAGGATAGATTATTGAGCAGGGTGAGAAACCTGTCATAGATGTCGGTGAGACTTTCATCAGGTTTGGCCTCAAAATGTTCATATTCTTGAATTAGAACAGCCCTTCTGTTCTTCTTGATGGCCATGGTTCCTTGATATTGAGTTTCAAGTGTATCCCAGATCTCCTTGGTAGTCTTGTAGGCTATAACCCTTTTTGACATCACAGAATCAAGACTGTTATGCAAAATGTTTCTTACCTTTGCATCTTTCAGCACAACAACTTTCTCTTCTGGTGTCCAGTCACTCTTTTCCTTCAACTGATAGTGTTCAGCAACAGTAGGAATTGCAGGCACCAGTTTTGTTGGCATGTAGGGTCCATCATTGATTACGTCGAGGTAGTCTGGATCTGTAGCCTCCAGGTGAATGAGCATCTTCACCTTCCATGTAGGATTTTCAACCTTTTTCACAATGGGAATTTTAATAATTTCATACTTGTTCAGAGACATGTTTGAATCACTTCTGATTGTAAATTAATCAGTTTGCTCTGATACCAATTGTTGCCCAATAGTAATATAATTGTTTAAGGGGGCGTTGGATACACTTGTGTAAATGCTTCGAACAAGTATAAAAATATAATAGTTCTTTATATTTCTGATAAAAACTGTTACAAACTCTCTCAAGAAATACTGATGTTCTTGAGAGCTACTAGGTCGTACAATACTTGAGTTCATCACTATGTGATGACCTAAACTGTGTTTATATAATACACAGCTGCTACAAATCAGCCTAAGATATGTATGGCCAATTACTAACAGAAAATGATACATATCTTTAACTGAATATACAAAGTCCTATCACTCAGAACGTAACAGATATGCATCCCTCAAAATAAGGAACAAAATCAATCTTCACAACAGACTGCCTTTAGATGCCGATATTCTGCAGATACTGATGATGAATGTTGGATATATTTGAGATGTCATGTCTAATATGTTTCATGTTTAGTTTTCAGATCTTAACTAACAAGAAATATCAGTTCTTACTGGAATCAGGACTTAATGGAAGTCAGAACTTAAGGATATTAGGATTTAGATTATCAGAAGATAATATCAGAAGATGGATATCAGAACTTAAGTACTGGAGGACTAACAGTTAAGGAAGGAAGCTGATTTACAGGAAAGAAGATCGAGACTAATACAAGAAGAAGATATGCATGGAAAGAGTTAGAGGACTAGAAGAATTATATAAGATATCTGGTTGATATATTTTAGGAGACAGAATTATATTCCATATCAACTAGAAGTTATCTTGTAACTGTGTGTCTATATAAACACAAACATAGGTTTACTCTATAAGAGTTAAAATCATCGAGAAGATCATACAATTGTAACCTAGCAGCTCTCATGATATTTGTTCATCATTGAGAGAGAACAGTTCCATTGTAACATAGTTTATTATATCGAATACATATGTTTTCTGTTACTGGTGCTTTAAATCGATTTGATTGTATTCTACACTGTATTCAACCCCCTTCTACAGTGTTGTGTGACCTAACAAGCGGTATCAGATGTAACGCCCCCAAATTCGGGGTCAGAGGATTTGGTCGTCACTATGAAACCTCAATCCAAATTACCCTGTTTAATCAATAATTAAATGCCAGCAGAAGATATTTATCAAAAATGACCCCAACTAATCCAAGATCTTTTAAGGTTACAGTTCTAGAAACAAGAAATCCAAATTCCACAAATAATTTTCACTTTCTTTTAAAACTCTTTTCAACAAATTCCAAACTCAAAGCTAAACCCCGTAGTATACATTCGAAAAGAAGTATACTAGGCCCAAAAATAACACAATTATAATATAATATAATATAAACAACTTTACACAATAAAACTTACACTAGCTCGCAAACCCTGGAATAATCACCTTCCAAAAGCTTCTTCTTTGCTTCCTCGAATTACGCAGGTAGACAGCGCAAGCTAATCCTCACTGGAGGTTAAATTTAAAAACAGGCAAGTATGAGCGAAATAAATGCTCAGCAAGATCATTATAGCAAATATAGGGTCGTTTTGATATAAAACCGACATCTGCATTAGAGCAGAACATTTAAAATCATAATTGCTGAACCAGAAAACTCTTTGTGATATTTTCAAGCGAAAGGCTTCAGCAATACTTTAAATCTTGATGAGAATATAACTCGTAAAACCGTGTTTACAGAAATAACATAAACAACAATAACAAGAAGCAATAATTATGGAATGAATCATAAACTTTACTCAAAACCGAACTCTTGAAATTAATACTTATTTTGTTGTCATATCAAATTAGATATCAATACGAACTTTGATGCTCATAACATTCTACACTGAAGTCAACATCACTCATCTATACTAATACCACCTTTGATATTTAACAACAATGTAAGTATCAACATAAATCAGAATCTGAATCAAAACTGCATTTTACCATTATTCCAAAACAGAAACAGTTGATAAATCATTTATTCTATGAATATCAAAAATGATATGATAATTTAGACTAGGATCATCCTCCGATGGACGTACTATCACATGTTTATCAGCCTGTGTGATAGAACAAGGTCATGATTCATAGAAACGTGACCCCAAAAACACGAGTACTCAAACAAAAGGCAATATACCTGCCTGTGGCAAAAATTGTGTCATAATATTCCATATGGCACTTAGAAATAGCCCTCCGCTGGACCGTTCATCCCGGTCACTTACGCAATTATGATCCAATCTTAAAACCTTTTATTGAAATGGGGTCATAATAATCGACACCCGAAATAATTTTATTTCCCCCAATTCTTGGGTAGGAATATTCGCAACCAAATCACTTTTCTCAAAATCCAAAGCATTTATACATCCGATAATTGGATAAGTGAAATCACTTGACTATTTTGAACATAATAGCAGATGAGTATTTGCATAAACAGAATTATTTAATTCAGCGATATGTAAAACATTTATCTATTTTGAACTGAGAATAAGAAAAGCAATACTTGCATAATAGTAGTCAAGATAAATATCACTTGAAAAATAAGTGATGATAGGGATACTTGCCTTTGGGTTTTTAGTAGTTAGTCACACTCGCAAAAACACATCTATTTTGACATTCTGTCTCAAAGCATCATTGTCTTTATTATACTAATTCTTTGGCCTACTGCCCATGCAGTGCTGCAACACAATATTCCATTATAATCAACTCCAGTCTTCATTCATACCATATGGTCCTGGTCGTCTTAAAAGACTCGCATCTATAATTAAAAGATATAGCTTTAATCGTCTAATCGATAATCACTTGACGAACTGCGCGTCAAAAGCCTATCGTCTATCCATACGATAGTCCACACATAAATATAACAGATAAATACAGGACTCTTGATCCACATATGCACATAATTCATATAACATGTAAGCACATAACTCACATATCACATAATATATATAACACATAACTCGGTTCATCAAAAGGGTCGACTCGGTACGTTTAAAACGGAAATTGGGTCAGAAATATGAATTTTCGATCAATAATCGACTCAGAATGACTTGCAAAATAAGCAACCTTTCGAAACAAAAGGATTTGGGTCTCGAAAGTATTTTTATTGAAAGCAAAATATTTTTCTGAGTCTATACGCGTTCATTTCATATTAAACGGATGAACGGTCTATTTTCTACGAATAAAATTCGAATAATTCAATTAATAATAGTATTAATTGAATATTCAATACTCTATAGATATTTTTAAAAGCCCAAAATAATTTTTAGGAATTATTTAGCTTAATTATAAATAATTATATTTTATTTAACCATTTATAAATAAAATTAATTGATTAAATGAATTAATCAATCAATCAAATCCATAAATAATTAACTAAAATAAATTATAAATAATTAAATCAAATTTGATTTTTTTTGAAAATAATAAAAGAAAATAATTTTTGGAATTAAAATAATTCAGCTAACTTGTTATGGATTAAAACTACTATATATAATTGCTGTATTTAATACTAAGGAACGTGAGCTTCGAGGCTCGGTTTGACTGCTCTTGTGTTTCGTGACTCAATCTGCCTTAACAAGATGCCTACGTACCTTGCTGATTGCCAAGGATCAAGTCAAAAAACGTAGTTCTGATTGGTGGGGGTGAGACCCCTTATATAGATGTGGGAGTCCTTGAATTGGACTTGGTATAGGAGACTTGGTGGATAAGCCTCTGAATTAGGATAGACTTAGGAGTCCTAGGAAGTAGGAGGCTGATTCCTTATCCTTTTAGGTCCCCTTGAGGCTAATCTCTAAGGACTTATATCCTTATCGGGACTCTTTTCAACATCTGATTTCTCCCTTATTAATTAATTACGAAATTAATTAATAATCAGGGCTTTTTGGGCTTTTTTTTATTCCACCAGGCCTGATCTGGTCCGTCAGGCTTAACCTTTCTGGTCTGAATATTATACATCTTATTATTGGGTCCAGCAGCCCATTATTAATAAAATCAGGATTTATTTATCCCTATCATTTGCCCCCCAACTTTTGGGAAACATTGATTAGGTTTCACAGAAGTTAAGTCTATTCGTTCCCTTACAGGGTTTCGTTCTTGCGTAAAGTGTGGAGCGACCTACACGTTTACAACGAGTTTTTCCTTTTATTCAGGAATTATTTTGATTTCCAGGAATTTTTCCCTTATTTCCGGGATTTTTTCCCTAATTTCTGGATTTTTCCCTAATTTTCCTGGGATTTTTCCTCATTTTCTGGAATTTTCCCTAATTTTTCTGGGATTTTTCCTTATTTTCTGGAATTTTCCCTAATTTTTCTGGGATTTTTCCTCATTTTCTGGAATTTTCCCTAATTTTTCTGGGATTTTTCCTCATTTCCAGCCCTTTTTTCGACCAGGATCCTAGTCTAAATTTCGACCTGGATCCTAGTCGAAAATAGGGGTCAGCCTTATCATCCTGGTCGAAGGATTTCGACTAGGATCCACGACCTGGATTTCGACCAGGATCCTAGTCGAAATCCTAGTCGAAGGGCTCAAAATCAGAAACTAAAAGTGGGGAATTGACGACCTAGATCCAGGTCGAATTTCGACTAGGATCCTGGTCGAAATCCTAGTCGAAGGGCTCAAAATCAGAAACTAAAAGTGGGGAATTGACGACCTAGATCCAGGTCGAATTTCGACTAGGATCCTGGTCGAAATCCTAGTCGAAGGGCTCAAAATCAGAAACTAAAAATGGGGAATTGATTTGATAAAGCCCAGTAAAGAGGCCCAGTAATATTTGATAAAGCCCAGTAAAGAGGCCCAGTAATATTTGATAAAGCCCAGTAAAGAGGCCCAGTAATATTTGATAAAGCCCAATAAAGAGGCCCAGTAATATTTGATAAAGCCCAATAAAGAGGCCCAGTAATATTTGATAAAGCCCAGTAAAGAGGCCCAGTAATATTTGATAAAGCCCAGTAAAGAGGCCCAGTAATATTTGATAAAGCCCAATAAAGAGGCCCAGTAATATTTGATAAAGCCCAGTAAAGAGGCCCAGTAATATTTGATAAAGCCCAGTAAAGAGGCCCAGTAATATTTGATAAAGCCCAGTAAAGAGGCCCAGTAATATTTGATAAAGCCCAGTAAAGAGGCCCAGTAATATTTGATAAAGCCCAATAAAGAGGCCCAGTAATATTTGATAAAGCCCAATAAAGAGGCCCAGTAATATTTGATAAAGCCCAATAGAGAAATCCAGGCCCAAATCCAATTAGGATTTGGAAAATACAGTTTTAGCCTTAAAAAATGTAAGGCCCAAATAAAAAGATGTAAGACCAGGATTCAGGTCGAAATCCAGGTCGTGAATCCTGCTCAAAAACTTTCGAGCAGACACCCGAAAATAACGGAGAAAAAAGACCAGGATTCAGGTCGAAATCCAGGTCGTGAATCCTGCTCAAAAACTTTCGAGCAGACACCCGAAAATAACGGAGAAAAAAGACCAGGATTCAGGTCGAAATCCAGGTCGTGAATCCTGCTCAAAAACTTTCGAGCAGACACCCGAAAATAACGGAGAAAAAAGACCAGGATTCAGGTCGAAATCCAGGTCGTGATCCCTGCTCGAAATTTTTCGACTAGATTCACGAAAAAAGCGGAAAAAATAGAACTGAATTGAGGTCGAAACTTCGACTAGGAATGAGGTCGAATTAGACAAGCATTTTACAGAAATAAGGATTAAAAATCCAGGTCGAATTTCGACTAGGATCCTGGTCGAAATCCAGGTCGTGAATCCTAGTCGAAATTCTTCGACCAGGAATCAAGAAAACCAAAGAATTTTCGACCAGGATCCTGGTCTTTTTTCTCCGTTATTTTCGGGTGTCTGCTCGAAAGTTTTTGAGCAGGATTCACGACCTGGATTTTGACCTGAATCCTGGTCTTTTTTCTCCGTTATTTTCGGGTGTCTGCTCGAAAGTTTTTGAGCAGGATTCACGACCTGGATTTCGACCTGAATCCTGGTCTTTTTTCTCCGTTATTTTCGGGTGTCTGCTCGAAAGTTTTTGAGCAGGATTCACGACCTGGATTTCGACCTGAATCCTGGTCTTACATCTTTTTATTTGGGCCTTACATTTTTTAAGGCTAAAACTGTATTTTCCAAATCCTAATTGGATTTGGGCCTGGATTTCTCTATTGGGCTTTATCAAATATTACTGGGCCTCTTTATTGGGCTTTATCAAATATTACTGGGCCTCTTTATTGGGCTTTATCAAATATTACTGGGCCTCTTTACTGGGCTTTATCAAATATTACTGGGCCTCTTTACTGGGCTTTATCAAATATTACTGGGCCTCTTTACTGGGCTTTATCAAATATTACTGGGCCTCTTTACTGGGCTTTATCAAATATTACTGGGCCTCTTTATTGGGCTTTATCAAATATTACTGGGCCTCTTTACTGGGCTTTATCAAATATTACTGGGCCTCTTTACTGGGCTTTATCAAATATTACTGGGCCTCTTTATTGGGCTTTATCAAATATTACTGGGCCTCTTTATTGGGCTTTATCAAATATTACTGGGCCTCTTTACTGGGCTTTATCAAATATTACTGGGCCTCTTTACTGGGCTTTATCAAATATTACTGGGCCTCTTTACTGGGCTTTATCAAATATTACTGGGCCTCTTTACTGGGCTTTATCACACCCTGTTTAGAATGCCCTAGAATTCCTAGGAATATTCTGGAAGATGCTTTTTCCTGGGCTTTTTCTCATGGGCCTTTGTTCTTAATGGGCTTTTTGTCCCTTCAACTTCTTTTTCCTCCTATATAAAGGAATGAGGAAAGGTCACTACTCCTCACTTCCTCATTTCTTTGTTTTCTTCTTCATTCTCCTGCTAAGATTCTCAGAGCAATAACAGCAAGTCGGAGCTCAAAGCCTTTCTCAGGAGTGCTTTTTCAGGTAAGATTTCTCCCTTTGTTTTTTGTGTTCATTTTTCCATTGTGTGCCATTTTAAGACAGCCTATTTACGTGCCTCATACCTTTTTCAGATGGCTGACAAAAGAATGACTCGTTTGGCCAAGATGAACGTGGCTAGAAAGTCCAATGATTTTCCTATTCGATCGAGGTATACTTCCTTAATCGACATGATCAACACTCGAGGGGACGAGTATCCGTCTGATGCGCATCTGGACGCACACGATCATATCAGCGCCTTACGGGATCCCAAGGAGCTGGAAAAGTTGAGCGGCTGCTTCAAAATCAAAGAACCTTTTAAGCTGGTTCTTGCAGGTCCGGCCGACAGGGCCTGTCAGTGGAAGAAGGACGCGCTATGCGTCTATAGGGATACTCTAAGGGCAGGTATTAGACTCCCTTTTCATCCATTCATTCCTTTACTTTTGGCTGATGTAGGCATCAGCCCTTGCCAGCTTCCCCCCAATTCCTGGAGGTTGATCCTATGCTATCTGTCGCAATGCGCCAAGCACAGCATCCCCACATCTGTTGCTGTTTTCAGGAAGATTTTCCAGTTCAAGAACAGCCCCGATAAAAGTCCGGGTTGGGTTTCTATCAACCAACGCCCCACTATCCCCCATATTGTGAATGGGAAATCCATCCCTGACAACAATTTGGGGTGGAAGAAGGATTTTTTGTTTATAGTTTGGGAGGGTGGAGACTGGGGTTCCCTATTTCGATCTTCTTTTGGGATTGCCGTGGATGGGAGCCCAAATGACATAGCTTTGTCTGAGGAGGAGGCTAGAGGTTTCAACCTCCTGACGCAAGACAACGGCACCTCCCATTCTTGGGATCTTATCCGGGAGACTGTCCTGGTAGAACGCGGCCTCTCGCCCGTTCATAAGAAAAGTAAGTTCCTACCTTCGTCTACTTTATTTCCTGCATTTTTATTCCATTAGTTTTCAACTGACTTTGCTTGCCGCAGTGGCTGAGAAGATTGAGGAGGCTACGAAGCCAAAGGACCTGGAAACGACCAGGATGAAGAGGGCTGGGAAGATTTTCAAAGATCCTAGGCTTGGTGATCGCTTCCCTGAGTTCCTCCTTCAGGCTATGGAGCCAAATGAGGAAGGTCCCAGCCAGGTTTTGCGCACCAAGCAGAGGCCAGGGGCCTATTTTCAACCTGCCTGGGGGATCCGGGGCAAGGACTCAATATTGGGCAGCACAGCCCTGTCCAAGGAATGGTCCAAACATTCCATCTCTCCGGTGGACTATCAAGACTTTGTCCTCCAACAGGACTTAGAGGGGAACGAGCTTTTTGGAGCCCAAGCCCTGGCGACAGTACGCATTTTACTTATGCCTTTTACACTTTTCTTTTCATGCTTCTTTTCTAAAGTTTTGCTATTTCTCTTGCAGGCTAACGCCCATTTTCAAGGGGCAATTCACCAAGCTAAGGCTTGGAAGGTTGGCCTGGAAGATGCCAACAAGAAGTTGGAGGAGGCCAACCAAAAAATTGAGGCCCTTGAAGCTCAATTGGCTTCTTCCACTTCTGACCTGGAGACGGCCCGGGCTGAAAACGTAATCTTGAAGGCGCAGAAGGACAAAGCCTTTGACGGCTGGATGGATACCCAAGAATTCAAAGACCTGATGGTGGAGCATGACGCCCTTCTTCACCCAGTCAGCTACAAGGAGGGTTGGGACGCTGCTGTGGAGGCTATCCAGGATGAGTTTCCCGAGATCCTTGAGCAGTCGCCCTTTCCCTGCCCTGTGCGGGTTCCAGAGCTTGGAGGCGTTACTGAGAAGCTTGCTGGCATGATCAGGGATGGAGAAGAGGAAGATTCTTCTGAGGAGGAACTCGAGCCTGCTACTAAGAAGGCAAGGGTGGAAGAACCTTCAAAAGTAGTGCCTCAACAGCCATCATCTCCTGCAGAGGGAACTTCCACAGGGACTTCGGAGGGTTCGACTGAGACTTCTGAAGAGACGACTGAAACTTCCGAGGAGTCGTCGGATAGTGGTTCTGAAGAATCTTAACCTTCCAAGGCCTAATTTTTTTGTATATCTTCTTTATGAACTTTATTTTTATCAGAAGTTGTTACCCTTTGGGGTTAAATTTTGTATGTTGCTCCTTCGGCCTCTTATCATTATAGTCTTAATGTGTGTTTAAACATCCTTTAGATAGAAATAACTTAAAACTCTTTAACATGAAGTCTGGTTTTTCAAAACCTTACATAGCATGGGTTCGACCCTAATCAACAATAACTTGACAATGTAAATTCTACTGGAATATACAATCCTACGCAAGCAAAGCTTCCAGGTGCTTTTAAACCTACTTGCCATAATGACAAGTGAGAATCGTACTTCGCCTATCCTACACGTAGTAAACCTTCAGGTTTTGTGCGTGCCAGGTCCTCGGGACTTCAAAACCATCCACAGTCTCGAGCTTATAGGTTCCTCTACCTTGAACACTCTTGACTCTATACGGCCCTTCCCAATTTGGGGCAAGCTTCCCTTTTTGTCCTACACCAGATGCTTCTATCTTCCTCAAGACTAGATCGCCTTGTTTAAAAAACCTTTCTTTAACCCTTAGGTTGTAGTAGAATGAAGCTTTTTTCTGATATTCTACTATCTTTGCATGTGCTTTATCTCGCACTTCATCGATTAAATCCAGGGCTAGCTTCTGCCCTTCCTCATTTTCTTTCTCATCAAAAGCCTGAATCCTTGGAGAAGAATGTGATATCTCCACGGGAACTACTGCTTCTGCCCCATATGCCAACATGAAAGGGGTCGCACCTGTCGTGACTCTACAGGTAGTCCTATATGCCCATAATATGGGAAGTATCTCATCCACCCAATTATTTCTTGACTTCTCGATCCTCTTCTTTAATCCGTCCAGAATTATTCGATTTGCAACTTCTGCTTGCCCATTAGCTTGTGGGTGAGCGACAGAGGTGAACCGTAACTCAATTTCATTTTCTTCACAGTACTTCTTGAATTCCTCATTATTGAATTGCGTTCCATTGTCAGTGACGAGGATACGGGGAATTCCATATCGGCACATAATATTTTCCCACAGGAATTGTGCAACCTGCTTAGTTGTGATTTTGGCCAAAGGTTTGGCTTCGATCCACTTGGTGAAATAATCAATGGCTATAATCAGAAACTTCCTTTGTGCTGTGGCCATAGGAAAAGGCCCTAGAATATCCATCCCCCACATAGCAAAGGGAATAGGTGAGTTGATAGAGGTCAGCATCTCGGGGGGTTGTCTGGCGATTGGTGCATGCTTCTGACAACGATCACACTTCTTTACATATTCTTTGGCATCAGCCATCATTTCTGGCCAATAGAAGCCTAAACGAGTTATCTTATGAGCCAAGGCCCTGCCCCCCAAGTGTTGCCCACAAATGCCTTCATGCACTTCCTCGAGAGCCAAGCGTGCCTCATCGGGCCTAAGACACCTCAAGTAAGGAACCACGAAAGACCTTTTATATAGAATCCCATCTATCAAAGAGTACCTTAGTGCTCGAACAGTTAACTTCCGTGCCTCAATTGTATCGCTTGGCAACCAACCGGTCTGAATGTGAGCCTTGATGGGATCAATCCATGACGTCCCCAAGCCTACGGGAGCTACAAGTTTAACATCTATGCTTCGTGTCTTCAAAACACGGAAGTACACACTTCCTGAACTATTTTCAATCTCAGATGAAGCAAACTTTGATAGCGCATCTGCTTTAGCATTTTCTTCCCTTGGAATGTGTTCAACATGGCATTCATTAAATTGGGTCATCACAGCCCTTACTAGGCGAACATACTTTGCCATCGTATCATCCTTTGCTTCAAATTCTCCCTTTACCTGGGATATGATCAACTTCGAGTCTCCACGGACCTTTAAGTTTTCGACTCTAAGTGTCCCAGCTAGACCAAGGCCAGCAATCAGGGCTTCATACTCTGCCTCATTGTTTGTGGTTGGGAAGTCTAGCTTCATGGCATACTCAATTAAGAATCCATCAGGGCTTTGCAAAACCAACCCTGCTCCACTGGAATTTGTTTTTGATGCTCCATCAAAATAGAGAACCCAATATTCTTTCTCCTTGTCCCCATTGTCGACTCTCTTTTCTTGAGGTGTGGTATCTTCCTGCCCCCCGACTTCTTGGTTGGGTATGGTACATTCCACCACGAAGTCAGCTAGTGCCTGGGCTTTTATGGCCATACGTGGCTTATACTTGAGATCGAACTCTCCCAACTCTATTGCCCACTTAATTAGTCTTCCACTTGCCTTGGGACTGTGAATGATATTTCTCAGTGGCTGATTTGTTAGCACTTCAATTTGGTGAGCTTGAAAATAAGGACGCAGCTTTCTTGAAGCCATCACCAAGGCTAAAGCGAATTTCTCAATGGCTGAATAATTCAACTCAGCACCATGCAAAATTTTGCTGACATAGTATACGGGTTTCTGGACTTTTAGTTCCTCCTTAACCAACACCGCGCTCAAGGCGCTTTCTGAAACAGCCAAGTACAAGAATAAAACTTCACCCAAAACTGGCTTGGCCAACAACGGGGCCTGGCCCATATACTTCTTTAACTCTTCAAATGCCTTCTGATTTTCCTCACTCCATACAAAGTTTTTAATGTTCTTTAATGACTTGAAGAATGACAAACACTTGTCTCCTGACTTGGAGATGAATCGCCCTAGCGCAGCAACCCTTCCTGTGAGTTTCTGAACATCCTTGACAGTTTTTGGGGGTTCCATGTCCAGGATTGCCTTTATTTTATCGGGGTTAGCCTCAATTCCCCTCTTTGAGACCATCAATCCCAAGAATTTTCCAGATCCTACTCCGAAGGCACACTTCGTGGGATTCAACATCATCTTGTGGTACCTCAGGACCTCAAAAGCTTCCCTCAAATGGGTTATATGATCAATCTTTACTAGACTCTTGACTAGCATGTCATCAACATAGACTTCCATAGTCTTCCCAATAAGATCCTTAAAAATTTTATTCACCAACCTTTGATAGGTGGCTCCTGCATTCTTGAGACCAAACGCCATAACAAGATAACAATAAACACCAAAGTCAGTGATAAATGATACCTTTGGAATGTCATCCTTATGCATTTTGATCTGGTTGTATCCGCTAAATCCATCCATGAAACTCAACATCTCATGTCCAGCGGTGGCATCAATCAAAGTATCAATTCTAGGTAGCGGAAAACAGTCTTTGGGGCATGCATCATTCAGATCGGTGAAGTCTATACACATCCTCCACTTTCCATTAGCCTTCTTCACCATTACAGGGTTTGCTAACCACTCCGGAAATTGAATCTCCTCAATGAAACCAGCCTCTAAGAGCTTTTCCACTTCCTGCTTTATAGCCTCTTGTCTTTCCGGGGCAAAATTTCTTTTCTTTTGTTTCACTGTCTTCCGGCTTGGATCCACGTTTAACTTGTGGGTAATTAACCCCGGGTCTATGCCTGGCATATCAGCTGCTGACCATGCAAACACATCACTATTTTCTTGCAAAAATTTCACTAACTTCCCTCTAAGGGGCTCCTCTAATGTAGCTCCAATGAAAGTCATCCTCTCAGGATTCTTGGGATCTAAAGGAACCGAAACCAATTCTTCTGCTGGCCTTCCTCTATTCTCATCATTTTCTCGAACATCCATATCTTCAATAGGAAGAACCTGCCCCCCGACTCCATCTGCCCTCAAAGAGGCCACATAACAGCTTCTAGCCATTTTTTGATCTCCCCTCTCTTCTCCAATCCCATTTCGGGTGGGAAACTTCATGACTGAATGGTAGGAAGAGGGGACTGCCTTGAAGGCATGTATCCCTGTTCTCCCCATGATAGCATTATAAGTTGAACTAGCCTTTACCACCACAAAATCCAGCATCTGCGTTGCTTGCCTTGGCTCCGTACCTATGGTGGTTGGTAATTTAATTATCCCTTCCACAGGACATTCTACTCCAGCAAATCCATATATCGGCATGTCGGTTGGTGTCAACTGGGAGTCGTTATACCCCATCCTTAGAAAGGTGTCGTGGAGCAAGATATCCACAGAAGCACCATTATCCACAAGGACCCTCTTAACCGGGCTATTTCCTATTATCGGCGTTATGACCAGTGGGTCGTCATGGGGAAACTTCACACCCTCTAGGTCGGAATCATCAAAAGCCAATGTTACTTCTGTCCTGGCCCTCTTCGGGGCTTCTCCAACAATATGCATAACCTCTCTAGTATATGCCTTTCTGGAATTTTTGGACAATCCAGCAGCAGTTGGACCTCCAAAGATCGTGTTTATTACAGGCCCTCGAGGTCTCGGCCCTCCATAAATGGTGTTTATAACTGGTCCTCTAGGTTGGGGATTCCGCCCCTGATCATCTTGGTCCCTCCTACGATCTTCAAAGTTCTTCCTTCCATTATTGTTTCTGTCTCCTCCATCTCCAGTATACTTGTTCAGCCTTCCTTTTCGAATCAAAAACTCAATTTCATCTTTCAACTGCCTACACTCATCGGTGTCATGGCCAACATCTTTGTGAAACCTGCAATACTTGCCCTTATCCAGCTTGGCGGGATCAGCCTTCAAGGGCTTAGGCCAGCGAATATCTCTGTCTTTCTCAATCTCCATCAAAATCTGACTTCTGGGGGCATTCAGCTTAGCGTATTCAGTGAACTTTTGCCCAGGTCCTCCCTTCTTGGGGGTTGAATCAGGGTTTTGTTCAGTTCTAGGATACTTATCCTTAGCGATGTACTCCAAATCAGTTTTTCGTTTCTTGCCTCCAGTGGGCTCATTACTTACTACGGTCTTCCTCATACTCTCTTCAACCTTGATATACTTCCCTGCCCTCTCTTGGAGCTGCAACATGCTCTCAGGGGGTCGTTTGGCCAAAGACATCTTGAAAAACTCATCCCTAGTTCCTTGTTGCAGCGCTATCATGGCTACCTTATCATCAAGGTCTGGGACTTTTAAAGCCTCCTTTGTAAAACGATTTAGGTAATCTCTTAAGGATTCTTTAGCTCCCTGCACAAGACTCATAAGAGATGCTGAACTTTTCTCATGGACTCTTCCACTGATGAATTGCTTAATAAAAGCCTGACTTAATTCTCTGAATGATCCAATAGAATTTGGGGGTAGGCGACTGTACCATCTTTGAGCCATACCCGACAGGGTTTGAGGGAAGGCCCGACATTTTATAGCATCATTCACGGGTTGCAGCAGCAGTGCATTAGAGAATGTCCTAACATGATTAGCGGGGTCTCCCGTGCCATCATAGGCTTTGATAGTGGGCATCTTAAATTTTCTTGAGATATGGGCATTCATTATCTCTTCTGTGAAGGGTGGAGTTGGATCATCAGGATCTCCAAGGGGAAGGAGATTGCTTGGATCAGTTCTTGGGACAGCATCCCTTCTTCTTACCGGACCATCCAGGTCTATGATAGGAGGAGGATTTCTCCCCCTAGGAGGTATGTGGGGTCTGGTGGCTTGGTAAGCCTCCAAATCACGCCTCAGCCTTTGGATTTCAGCCTCATGAGCCCTGATCTTTTCCTGCACTTCTTGGGGATTCGCCCCTGGGGTGCTTTGGGGGCGTTGCCTTCCATCGGGCATTGGCTCTTTTCCAGGACGCCTCCTTCTCGGGGCCACTTCATCATCCGAAGATTCGGAGTCTCTCTCAGTGTATGGACCAGAAAATTCCCGATCCTCAGGGATAGGATCCAAACCTCGTATATAGGGGGGCGACCGCCCTCGTGCTTCGCTTCGCCCAGCATATCCACTTCCTCCAACCTCAGGGTGAAGGGGCATCCCATAAGGGGGGTTAGTAGTAACAATAGTTGAGTATTCATACCCGACGGGTCGAGAATTCACAGGTATATGTATTTGTTGAACTTGAGAATTCGTACCTTGAACAGTCGGGGGAGTTGTCCCTTGTGGCTGAGGATGAGTTGCCCCTGTCTGGGCTTCCTCCTGAGTAGATGCATAAGTTGAATGGGGAGGAACCTCCACGGTTTATGAAATCACCTGGGTTGTCCCTGATGGTGTTCCCTCCTCCAAAGTGCTGGTTGTTCTCCGTGTTCTCGCCATGGTTGTTGTTGCGTATTTCCCACAGACGGCGCCAACTGTTATGGATTAAAACTACTATATATAATTGCTGTATTTAATACTAAGGAACGTGAGCTTCGAGGCTCGGTTTGACTGCTCTTGTGTTTCGTGACTCAATCTGCCTTAACAAGATGCCTACGTACCTTGCTGATTGCCAAGGATCAAGTCAAAAAACGTAGTTCTGATTGGTGGGGGTGAGACCCCTTATATAGATGTGGGAGTCCTTGAATTGGACTTGGTATAGGAGACTTGGTGGATAAGCCTCTGAATTAGGATAGACTTAGGAGTCCTAGGAAGTAGGAGGCTGATTCCTTATCCTTTTAGGTCCCCTTGAGGCTAATCTCTAAGGACTTATATCCTTATCGGGACTCTTTTCAACATCTGATTTCTCCCTTATTAATTAATTACGAAATTAATTAATAATCAGGGCTTTTTGGGCTTTTTTTTATTCCACCAGGCCTGATCTGGTCCGTCAGGCTTAACCTTTCTGGTCTGAATATTATACATCTTATTATTGGGTCCAGCAGCCCATTATTAATAAAATCAGGATTTATTTATCCCTATCATAACTATTTAAAATAGTTAACTAAATTAATTTTTGAATTTAAAAACAATTTTTGGAATTTCAAATGAATTTTGAATTATTTTCTGAAAATAATTCCCAGAAACATGTTTTGGAAAGGGGGTCATCTTCTTTGATGGATCAAACAGGATATTGAAGGAGGAAGAGGATCGGAAAACTTTGAAGAACTCGTCAGAATCCGGAAACCTTCAACCAAATCCGGCGAGCCCCGTTTTGGTAAAAAACGAATGCTAACACCACGGTTTTTAATCGTCTTCGATCTACAATTCAACCAGCAGCAACAGTAACACAAAAATCATCTCATATCATCCCTGTAGCTCCGAATCAGGCCACCATCACCATTAAAACCGATATGGAGCTCAAAAACTCCGGCGAAATCGCGAAACAAGTCAAAACTCCACCAAATCTTGCAATTTATATTTCAAAACGAAGCTAAAATCATGTATAATCTATTCCTATCATCATAACCATCCAACAATTATCATAAAAACTAGAAAATCGAAAAATAAAAACTAACAAAACCAAAAACTCGACTATAGCCCTCCGGCAATAGAACGAACACAAAAATGGTATGAATCGACTCTAAATAACATGTTAAAGCTAATCCTAATATAAAAAACAACCAAAAACTCTTGAAAATCAAGAACCCAATTCGTACTAAAATGATGAACTACGTTTTTTGAGCATTACTCCACCTGAGTTGATGATTCTGGTATCAAAATAACAGGCTCGAAGAGAGCTTCGATTCGACTACTTGATCGTCAAAAACGGAGCAAAGGATCTCCAAATATCGCAAGATTAAAATCAAGAATTGATTGAAACCTCCAAGAACAAGTTCTTGATTTTTGTTTTTAATAAAAATAAAAATGAAATAAAAGAATAAATGGGCTATTTATATTTTCTGAAAAATAAATACCCCAAAATCAATTCAGGGTGTTTTTATTCCCTAATTAAAATAATTAGGCCCAAAAATAATAATTACGGGGAATAATTTTAAAAGCGATAAAATACAAAATTTACATCAAAATTCCCCAAAAATTGCGAATGATTCAAAAATACAAAAATACAGGGTATTTGAAATACGAATAATTCTCTAAAAATAAAAATGTGAATTTTGTGGGCTTTGACGTCCCGGTCCGTTGATTTTTTTAAAAACAAAAATGATTCCTAAATTAAGAGAAAACCCAAAAAATACATAAAATGCATTCAAACGCACATAAACGAGATAAAACGAGCACCTCGATAAAAATGTAAATAAACACGCGTCCAAATTACGGATCAATTCATATAAATGCATATTAAACATGTAAAGAGTATCCCATTGGATCCTATCGGATCCGAAAATAGATTACTTAGTCGCTACGTAACTATAAAAATGATATAATTTAATATCAGATTTAGATAATTATCAAAACCGGGCTTCTTATAAAACACTTTATATGAAAATAATGTAATAATATCCCGCCTTTCGATAATACGGGTTTTGTTGATTTATCAAAATGTTTACCGTATCGAAAATTTTACGCCGGGACGCGCACGGGTCAAACCGTAATCCGGATCGAAAAAGTTAAACACGGAAAATGTCCGGAATTATCAGATTAGGTTAGGAAGGAGTTTTCCGAAGAGTTTTAGGTTTTAAAAACGCAAAAACGGTTGAAGTGGGATGATTCCCGGTTTTATAAAATAATTTTATAACTACTCAGAAAATAATTAATAAATCCATAAATCATTATAAATTCATATAACAGTCCAAAAATTACCAGAAAAATACCATAATTATCTATATTTTATTTTGGACATATAAAAATTGAAATACTCAAAGAATATCATATATAAACATCCAAAGCATCTACTCCAATTACCAGATAATTCCCTAAAATTCACATAAAATCACATAAACAATTCTAAATAATAATAATAATAATAATAATATCTAAAAATATGGGATATTACAATCTACCCTCCTATAAGGATTCTGTCCTCGGAATCAGTAGAAGAGAACACTAGGGATCTTCTAGCCAACTTCCCAATCTTGTATATATAACTTTTCTTAAAATTTCCAATTAAAGCTTGGAGTCCTTGTATAACATAATGATCACGGGAGCTTCCCTCCTTACTATCGTTCCTTCCACATATCCTTTGACCAATTCACCAATAGAATCGCTTTTACTGATTGCGAGAAAGAAGAATAGAGAGAAAGATAGAGAGAAGAAAAGAAAGAGAGATAAAGAGATAAATAAAGAAACAGATTGACTTCGCTATATGCCAGTGATAGTTTAATCGCATTGCACTCCACTGTCGTCCTTCGTAATTCCATCACATTGCCTTACTTTGACTTGACCAGGATACTCAGCTTAACTTGATTGGCATACCTTCGAATATTTGCAATGATAAAATCATGGAATTTCAAAAAGAAAAGAATTTGATGTCATAACGGGACCAAAATCTGAATTTGAGAAAAAGTATTGTTGAAATAAAAGAATAACTGAGAGATCAATATGATCAAAGGAACTTGGTATTGCGTGCCTAAATTAAGACACTACTAAAGGTTGTTAACCTTCATGTATTCACAATACTCACAAGTGATGGCGTCCCATCCAACTCCTATCACACAGAATGGTATACCTTGTGTCCCCTTATAATTAGGGTTGTTCATCTCAGTCAGAATAAAAGAATATCAAAGGAATCCAAAATCAAATGAATAAAATTGGAAAGATTTCAAAGCTGATATTTCTGGAGAAAAAAAATAAAATCCAGAAAACAAGATTCTGGCACAAAATGATTAAACGAGTGTTAGGGAATATATCCTCTAACTGATACCTCTTTTTGAAAGATGTCAAAAGAAATTATAGAAAGAGAAGGTATTGCCAATGTCTTAATACTTATCTTCTTTTTGAACTCTTCTGTTGACTCGTCATCCGATTCTAGATATTTCTTCATGTTCAAAGGATATCGATAATCTCCATCATCGCCGAATTGTAGTAGCCTCGGAAGATTCCACAATAGAAGTTTGCAGCTTCCCGAAGTTCCATCCAGCTCAACACAACCATCTCAAACGAATCTGCCTTATCTTAACATAATCATTGGTACTATATCCGATAGTCCAACACGAACTGGATATGAGCTCAAACGTTCTCACAAAGCTATATACACTCCTACACACTCTCATTTCTAGTTTACTATAACCTCACCTCTGATACCAACCTGTAACGCCCCCAAATCCGGGGTCAGAGGATTTGGTCGTCACTATGAAACCTCAATCCAAATTAACCTGTTTAATCAATAATTAAATGCAGTGGAAGATATTTATCAAAAATTACCCCAACTAATCTAAGATCTTTTAAGGTTACAGTTCTAGAAACAAGAAATCCAAATTCCACAAATAATTTTCACTTTCTTTTAAAACTCTTTTCAACAAATTCCAAACTCAAAGCTAAACCCCCTAGTATAACTTCGAAAAGAAGTATACTAGGCCCAAAAATAACACAATTATAATATAATATAATATAAACAACTTTACATAATAAAACTTACGCTAGTTCGCAAACCCTGGAATAATCACCTTCCAAAAGCTTCTTCTTTGCTTCCTCGAATTACGCAGCTAGACAGCGCAAGTTAATCCTCACTGGAGGTTAAATTTAAAAACAGGCAAGTATGAGCGAAATAAATGCTCAGCAAGATCATTATAGCAAATATAGGGTCGTTTTGATATAAAACCGACATCTGCATTAGAGCAGAACATTTAAAATCATAATCGCTGAACCAGAAAACTCTTTTTGATATTTTCAAGCGAAAGGCTTCAGTAATACTTTGAATCTTGACGAGAATATAACTCGTAAAACCGTGTTTACAGAAATATTGTAAACAACAATAACAAGAAGCAATGATTATGGAATGAATCATAAACTTTACTCATAACCGAACTCTTGAAATTAATACTTATTTTGCTGTCATATCAAATTAGATATCAATACGAACTTTGATGCTCACAACATTCCATACTGAAGTCAACATCAATCATCTATACTAATACCACCTTTGATATTTAACAACAATGTAAGTATCAACATAAATCAGAATCTGAATCAAAACTGCATTTTACCTTTATTCCAAAACAGAAACAGTCGATAAATCATTTATTCTATGAATATCAAAAATGATATGATAATTTAGACTGCCATCATCCTCCGGCGGACGTACTATCACATGTTGATCAGCCCGTGTGATAGCACAAGGTCATGATTCATAGAAATGTGACCCCAAAAACACGAGTACTCAAACAAAAGGCAAAATACCTGCCTGTGGCAAAAATTGTGTCATAATATTCCATATGGCACTTAGAAATCGCCCTCCGCTGGACCGTCCGTCCCGGTCACTTACGCAATTATGATCCAATCTTAAAACCTTTTATTGAAATGGGGTTATAATAATCGACACCCCAAATAATTTTATTTCCCCCAATTCTTGGGTAGGAATATTCGCAACCAAATCACTTTTCTCAAAATCCAAAACATTTATAAATCCGATAATTGGATAAGTAAAATTACTTGACTATTCTGAACATAATAGTAGATGATTATTTGCATAAACAGAATTATTTAATTCAGCGATATGTAAAACATTTATCTATTTTGAACTGAGAATAAGAAAAGCAATACTTGCATAATAGGATTCAAGATAAATATCACTTGAACAATAAGTGATGATAGGGATACTTGCCTTTGGGTTTTTAGCAGTTAGTCACACTCGTAAAAACGCATCTATTCTGATATTCTGTCTCAAAACATCACCGTCTTTATTCTACTAATTCTTTGGCCTACTGCCCATGCAGTGCTGCAACACAATATTCCATTATAATCAACTCCAATCTTCATTCATACCATATGGTCCTGATCGTCTTGAAAGACTCGCATCTATAATTAAAAGATATAGCTTTAATCGTCTAATCGATAATCACTCAACGAACTGCGCGTCAAAAGCCTATCGTCTACCCATACGATAGTCCACACATAAATATAACAGATAAACACAGGACTCTTGATCCACATATGCACATAATTCATATAATACGTAAGAAAATAACTCACATATCACATAATACATATAACACATAACTCGGTTCGTCAAAAGGGTCGACTCGGTACGTTTAAAGCGGAAATCGGGTCAGAAATATGAATTTTCGATCAATAATCGACTCAGAATGACTTGCAAAACAAGTGACCTTTCGAAACAAAAGGATTTGGGTCTCAAAAGTATTTTTATTGAAAGTGAAATATTTTTCTGAGTCTATACGCGTTCATTTCGTATTATTAAACGGATGAACGGTCTATTTTCTACGAATAAAATACGAATAATTCAATTAATAATAGTATGAATTGAATATTCAATACTCTATAGATATTTTTAAAAGCCCAAAATAATTTTTAGGAATTATTTGGCTTAATTATAAAAAATTATATTTTATTTAACCATTTATAAATAAAATTAATTGATTAAATGAATTAATCAATCAATCAATCAAATCCATAAATAATTAACTAAAATAAATTATAAATAATTAAATCAAATTTGAATTTTTTGAAAATAATAAAAGAAAATGGTTTTTGGAATTAAAATAATTCAGTTAACTATTTAAAATAATTAACTAAATTAATTTTTGAATTTAAAAACAGTTTTTGGAATTTCAAATGAATTTTGAATTATTTTCTGAAAATAATTCCCAGAAACATGTTTTGGAAAGGGGGTCATCTTCTTTGATGGATCAAATAGGATATTGAAGGAGGAAGATGACCGGAAAACTTTGAAGAACTCGTCGGAATCCAGCAACCTTCAACCAAATCCGGCGAGCCCCGTTTTGGTCAAAAACGAGTGCTGACACCACAGTGTTTAATCGTCTTCGATCTACAATTTAACCAGCAGCAACAATAACACAAAAATCATCTCATATCATCCCTGTAGCTCCGAATCAGGCCACCATCACCATTAAAACCGACATGGAGCTCAAGAACTCCGGCGAAATCGCGATACAAGTCAAAACTCCACCAAATCTTGCAATTTATATGTTAAAACGAAGCTAAAATCATGTATAATCTATTCCTATCATCATAATCATCCAAGAATTATCATAAAAACTAGAAAATTGAAAAATAAAAACTAACAAAACCAAAAACTCGACTATAGCCCTCCGACAATAAAACGAACACAAAAATGGTATGAATCGACTATAAATAACATGTTAAAGCTAATCCTAACATCAAAAACAACCAAAAACTCCTGAAAATCAAGAACCCAATTCATACTAAAATGATGAACTACGTTTTTTGAGCATTACTCCACCTGTGTTGATGATTCTGGTATCAAAATAACGGGCTCGATGAGAACTTCGATTCAACTACTAGATCGTCAAAACGGAGCAACGAATCTCCAGATATCGCAAGATTAAGATCAAAAATGGATTGAAACCTCCAAGAACAAGTTCTTGATTTTTGTTTTTAATAAAAATAAAAATGAAATAAAAGAATTAATGGGCTATTTATATTTTCTAGAAAAATAAATACCCCAAAATCAATTTAGGGTGTTTTTATTCCCTAATTAAAATAATTAGGCCAAAAAATAATAATTACGGGGAATAATTTTAAAAGCGATAAAATATAAAATTTATATCAAAATTCCCCAAAAATTGCGAATGATTCAAAAATACAAAAATACGGGGTATTTGAAATACGAATTATTCTCTAAAAATAAAAACGTGAATTTTGTGGGCTTTGACGTCCCGGTCCGTTGATTTTTTTTAAAACAAAAACGATTCCTAAATTAACAGAAAACCCCGAAAATACATAAAATGCATTCAAACGCACATAAAACGAGATAAAACGAGCACCTCGATAAAAATGCAAATAAACACCCGTCCAAATTACGGATCGATTCATATAAATGCATATTAAACATGTAACGAGTATCCCATTGGATCCTATCGGATCCGAAAATAGATTACTTAGTTGCTACGTAACTATAAAAATGATACAATTTAATATCTGATTTGGATAATTATCAAAACCGGGCTTCTTATAAAACACTTTATACGAAAATAATGTAATAATATCCCGCCTTTCGATAATACGGGTTTTGTTGATTTATCAAAACGTTCACCGTATCGAAAATTTTACGCCGGGACGCGCACGGGTCAAACCGTAATCCGGATCGAAAAAGTTAAAACACGAAAAATGTCCGGAATTATCAGATTAGGTTAGGAAGGAGTTTTTCGAAGAGTTTTGGGTTTTAAAAACGCAAAAACGGTTGAAGTGGGATGATTCCCAGTTTTATAAAATAGTTTTATAACTACTCAGAAAATAATTAATAAATTCATAAATCATTATAAATTCATATAACAGTCCAAAAATTACCAGAAAAATACCATAATTATCTATATTTTATTCTGGACATATAAAAATTAAAATACTCAAAGAATATCATATATAAACATCCAAAGCATCAACTCCAATTACTAGATAATTCCCTAAAATTCACATAAAATCACATAAAAAATTCCAAATAATAATAATAATAATATCTGAAAATATGGGATATTACATCAGAGCCTCTCTGTTAACACACATACAGTAAAGATCCAAAACAATCATGTCTAAAGAAGCCGAAAATCCAACCAAGCCCGCCAAAACTGAAGAAACTCCAAAGATTCAAACCCATAGTCGATATGAGACTATGTAACACTCCCAAATCCGGGGTCGGGGATCCGGGTTGTCACGAGTTCCATTTCCCTTAATAACACCCAATCTTAATAAACAATCAACTACTCTGTACTGTGACCCCACAATAAATACACACACCACAAGTTATAGTCTCAGAGATGAATATCCAAAAATAATCACAAGTCGTTTTATTCCACAATTAAATGTGAAAATACCTTAAAAGGTTTATGAATAAATTTATATTTCTTTGCCATTATTACAATTCATAAATATACATAATCTGGTACATTAGAAGTTGAAAGCCTAGCCTATTGGTAGTTCCTACCTCAGCTACAGCGACATCAACGCCTATAGGAAACTGCGGAATGTTTCCTATCCGCTCGCGAATCGAGAGCTTGGTCCTGTTCATCTTTTCTATCTGTTGTTGTGTGATGAAAGAAGAAAGCAAGGCTGAGCAGCAAGCCCACCAAAATAATATGTATAATGATTAATAATATATGAGCCTTCTCATAGTACTCATGAAAGTTTTGTTCAAAAGAAATGAACCAAGTTTGATATCTTAATGCGATGAAGTCGCAAAATATTCAGTATATATACATATATACTTTTCAAAATATTGGAAGTCCTCTTCCATGTATAATATACACAAAGTTCCAGTTTATAACTGTATAAAAAATATCGTTGCAAGGTGATCTCATATATCTAACCTTGTCTCAATGTTTTTCTGAAAGTCTTTGTCATTCGTAAGATAATCATTTACTAGATATAAGTTTAAAAGATGAAGTTACAAGATACTCCAATATACTTATATCTTTTCTAAATACTACTTGAACTACCACCATTCAAGTTATAATTAGTTCAAAAGTTCATCACATAGATGAGACTACAAGACCAGATTTGAATAGATTAAATCTTTAAAATATCATCAAAATAAAATGAAGTTACGAGATACTTCATTTGATGCAAACATCATTTTGAAAACTTGACCCTGCCAACACTCAACAATCGCCCAACCGTAGCCTTTCTATCGAAGTGCTCTGGGTAGTGTTGCAGAAATATCCAATTGGATGATGAACTCATTACGGGAGTTTACCGCGCCAGGAAGACCACTTACGAAGATCAGTCGTAGTAGTGCAACCCCACCATTTTCTACATGTAGAGGAGAACCTGTCGGATTTACTTGTCAACCGAACATTGAACTCCTAAGGAATGGACCACCTTAGCGGAACTTCCAGGCCATTTGGGCCAATATAATAAGGCTGGGCCGGCGCTACTCGACCACTTACGCCACTCCTAGTTCAGATGAAATCCATGACTCTGAAACGTAAAGCTCGTCCCCCCTTTCCCCAAGTAGAAACTTGTTGATACGGCTCCACCAAGAAGTCGTATCTAGTTGGAAAGGAAAACTCACCGATATTTCCCAGGCGATGCCTGTTAATGGATTAACTTGTTCCAAGAATTTTACTTCCCGAGTATTGGGTAAGTAATCAAAAACTCTTTTATCAAGACAGCAACCTTGTTGCGAATATAAAACACACCACAGAGCCGGATCCCTCAGGTTTTGAGCGAGTATTTAAATCCCCTTCGAAAGGAGGATCTTAAATATAAAAATGAGTTTTAGGATCCGCTCTAACTTTTAAAAATCATTTTGAAGACTCGCAAAACATTTTTAAGAATGTTTGGAGTGATGCTGATTTAACAAAATAAATCAGTCCCAATATCTTAGAAAATATCTGAATATTATTATTTAAATAATATTCCCATAAAGAATAATCTTTATAAAAATAATTGAAGTAGAAGTTTTAAAACTTATACTTGAAATGAATAGTAAATAATCAAGATATACTTATACGAAAGTAATATCTTTATTTGAATATCAAAAGTAAGTTTGATTATCGAACATTATTCTTTAATAAAATAAAGAATATTAATAAATAATAAGCGGAGTCATAATACCTCGAATGAATATTATAAATAATATTCATTAAATAAAATAAAGGAGTCATACATCCTCAAATGAATATCCAAGTAATATTCAATAAATAATATAAAGGAGTCATAAGTCCTCGAATGAATATTCAAGATAATATTCATTAATAAAATAAAGTTATCGAATAAACCTTATTCAATTAATAGTTTTGAAAACTATTACCATATATATATATATAATATATATATATATACACCAAATCTACTCGGGATCCTCGACTCCCGGTTTTAGAGAATGTTTTCACCTTTGGATCCCTATACTAAGGGTATATGCAAATTACCGCTATTCTCTAGCATAGGTATTATCAATTGGACCAACAGATATATATGGCAAGAATACGAAACAGGCATGCATATGTACCATATCACATGCTACAATATATCGCAAGAAATTGCTAATATAACCATCATGCATCTATTACAAGATAATGCATATACAAGTGTATACATCACAACAACAGTATAACGGGTAGAAAACTTGCCTGAGCGACTGGGGGTTACGAATGGCTCGGGACGAGTCTGGTAACCTATAAGCAACAAGTAAGTTAGAATTAAACCAAAGTCACTTGTAAATCTATACTCTAACCAACTCAGACTCTAACACTCATTTTGCGCTTAACGATTTACTTAAGTCGCTCGAGTACCCTCGGCTCCACCATTTTTAATAATTTACCCATTACGAGTTTTAAGGAGATTCTTTCGCGAGTGTCTTATCAACTGCCTAACACACTCTACATAAATGTTTCATATCTCAATTATTCCTTTAAGGTCTTTAACCTATGTTTCAAAGTAAGGCGAGGGGTAAGGGTTCGTTCGCGAAATGTCGTTACTTAAAACGGCCGTTTCTCCTAAACCGTTCATCGGAATCAAACGAACCACATATCAAAACGAAGCTCGTAACATGAACTATCTAAACATGGCAATGGTCATAATCTAGTAGGGAGTTCTCGGGTCCAAATGTTATGAAAAAAAGCAGTCTAAAGTAAATCAAACATTACGACGGCTATAACCTAACGATTTCCAAAGTTTAAACTACACCAAATCATCACCAATTCAACAACAATCCAACATCCATCAACATCAAACTAAACCCATTCATCTAAGCACTATTATCATCCAAACAAACCAAACTTAAAACTAAGGGTTCAAGAGTTTATACCTTTCTTGGAGAGTGGGTAGTCACTAACAAGCCTCTAGGAACCTTGATCTATGCTTAATCAACCTTAAGCTTTCATGAAAATCAAGAAAATCAAAGTAAGTTACTATTCACTACTATTCATCATCATCTTTGATGAGTGGATTAGCTATGCAAACCATGGAATCTTGATCTTAAACTCATGGTATAACTAAGTTATGAAATATAAGATCCAAGGAAACAAACCTTGTAATTTTCCATGGCCTAGAACTTGAGTTTTGAAAATCTATTTCTTCATTTCTTGAAAAGGCCGAATGGAAGAAGAAAGAAATGGGGGAGAGCTTTTGATTGCTTGTCTTTCCTTGATATTTGTGCAAAGAATGCATGGTTGTGGTTAATTATTAGCTAAATATCTTGTTTTCACTTGCTTATGTCATTGCTTGCATCACTACTTTGCCACATGTCTCATTCTTGTGGTGTGATGATGTCACCTTGCTTCTAACCACATGTTTTAGCTTATATTAGAAGCTTCCTTCTCGTGTTACTTGCATGTGCTTGCCCCTTGGACGTTTATTTTTTTTACGGTTCGCTTAACTCTCTTTCTCGTTGATCGTTTGAGGGATCATACCCGGGATCTTATTACTTGGGTTCCCTTAACCTTTCTCAATACATTATATTCCTTTTTATAATCCTCTCTTATAATCCTTGAATTTAAATCCCTTTAATCATGTTACCTTATACTCAATTCTTTCGGTATCTGGTGGATTTTCGAGAAAAATCAAAGTGTTCGGAATTGGATTCTGACGATCTTTACATACACTTATTTACTTTATGGAATACTAATACGATCTTAGAATATCCATAACAGAACCCCTACATAGTGTGGCATGAAAAGTTTTCTCATTCCGCAAAAATACTATTCATAAGGGTTTCAAAATTTTCCAAAAATTGGGGTTATTACAGTCTCCCCTCCTTAAAAGGATTCCGTCCCGGAATCAGATAGGAAATGAATAGGGATACTCTCTTAGCATTGCACTTTCTAACTCTCGAGTAAATTTTCCCACATTGTGGTCCTACTACCAAACTCTGCCTAGTTTGATAATCCTTCTCCTAAGCACTTGTTCCTTTTCACTCTATAACCCTTCCTGGTTGCTCCATATAGGTTACGTCTGGTTGCATGTCTATGCACTCATATGCCCCTATTTGTCTGGCATCCGAATTACACTTCCTTAACATTGATATGTGGAACACGCTATGAACTTACTACATGTTCGGGGGTAGGGCTAGCTCATTTGCTAACTTCCCAAAACGTCTTAATATATCCAAGGGTCCAACAATTTGTGGACTTAGCTTTCCTTTCTTTCCGAACCTCATCAATCCTTTCCAAGGGAAACCTATAACATTTCTAGGTCCCCTATTTCATACTCTTTGTCCTTTCGAGTCAAATCTGCATACCTCTTATGTCCATCTTGGGTTACTACCAGTCATCCTCTGATTAGATCTATTATATCCATGGCCCTTTGGGCTACTGCGGGTCCGAGCATCTTGCGCTCTACAACTTCATCCTAACATAAGGGAGATCGACATTGTCTTCCCTCAAGGATCTCATAAGGCGACATCTCGATAATGACATATGATCTATTGTCGTAAGAAAACTTAATCCGTGTTAAGTGATCATTCCAAATTCTTTCAAGTCTATTGCACAGACTCTTATTATAGCTTTTAGCATTAGAGCTTTTGCTTCTTAATACCTATTCTTTTCCAGCTCGTAATCGCTACTACCTTCCGTTCCTAATATTATCCTGGTTATACTTTTGCTTGTTAGCGCTCTATAACCTTTTAATAGCCACGTCAACCTTAGTATCACGAATGTGCTTCCATTCTGAATACCACCATAACTTTACTACTCCTTTTTCAGATGTTTCTATTTCCCAAAGTTTGATCAATCATATAGAAGTAAAGGAATTTATTGAGAGATCACTATGATCATGAACACTTGTTATATCGCATAGTTAGTACAGAAGGTGGTCAGCCTTTAGTACTTGACAAGCAATTAAACAATAGATGGTATCCTACTAGGCTTCTATCACACAGATAGATAGTCATTCGGCAATACCTCCCCTTTCTGGAAGGGTTGTTCTTCTCAGCTTACATGAAATGAAAAGAAGAGAAAAGAACGAATTGAAGAGAATTGTATATATGAAAAAAAATATACTGCCACAAAATATCTGGCTTGGAACCTACCTCTGAACTATAGAGGTTTGTCATAGGAGAACGAAACATATGAGTATTTATATCAACATCAAGTATTATAGCATCGTATTTCACATGCCTAAATATTTGCTATTCCGTCCATCATTCTATGGACCCATGCTCTTCCTCGAGCTTATACACAATCACCTTTGAAACTCCCTTGATTTCAAAAATCGAACCTGGGATCTCATTCTAGACATCATCGTTACTAGAGTTCTATGCTTGCACCACAACCTTCCTCGTATAATAATATGACTCTCTATTGATAAGAAAGAATAAATATACAATAGGTAGATACTCTACTTAATTAGTCTATCAATGATAACTTATACACTACCACGACCCGATTAGTGGTACTCAATCTCAACACCCATTCCAATACAACTCTCACGGTTGTAATCAGCTCAATACTCGCAGAATCATTGCTGCCTTACTATGGTCCACCACTGACCTACTGTAGTCATTCATTTTCCATAAAGTCTTAATAGCTAACCATACGGAGTCCATACATGTCGTATCAAATCCTTCTAAGGAGGTAACATAATCACCATTTCTGATTCATGAAGAACACTCCTGATCCTGACATACATACATGACATGAAGCAGATAAAATTGCAGAAGAGTTTCAATCAAAGCAACGATAGCAGGTTAATACCATTCTTAATCGTATGCCTTCAATTGAAGACTTAACTCAAAGGTTCGTTTAGTCCTTTTTGAAATATGGTCCTGGATTATTCTCAAGATAGGACCTTCTAAGATAGATAGCCCGTTCATGGCGATTACACGAATTAAACCTTTACCAACTACTATTACGGTTGGGTATTGCACAGTCATCAGAAGAAATGTCAATCTTCCAAACCATAATACAACCTTTACGGCTTCAATCATCATCACTGTATTCCTTTGGCACAAGCGCCTATAATTATCCTCTTACCTTTAAAGTGTCGGCCACCTCTTTGGCCTTTCCTGATAGTAAAATTTCCCTACAGTCAATGTCATTTTAACTACCTCCAAATAAATTTTCTACCTCATTTCAATCACAGCTTATGTGAAGATGTTTTCCTTAAAATCTGATGAGTAAAAAAAAAATATTACCATTTTTCCATAAGTTATTGCCTCAGTCTTTAGAGGTTAATCACTGTCACGACTGACTCTCAATCATAATTAGAACATCTTTTTATCTTAAGTCCTAATTGCCCTGAACAACTTCGACCATTACTGGTTCGATCCATACGTTCTCGTGGTTTAACACGTGCCCCACTTGGCATCATTATAATTATGTCATATTTCCTTTATCAACATTTCTATTGTTGAGAATTTTGAATATTACCTTTCTCCTTGTAAAACCTCTAAGGTTATCCTTGAATCGTTCCTCCTGTATTCCCTAGATACAGGGCATATCAAGATACCATTTATTAATACCAGAATCATTGTTTTATATACTTCTGAAAAAAATTTCTCCACTGATTCTTAAAGGTTGTTATTACCTTAATCCTTTCCAATTCATACTGTCAAAACTCATACTATCCCTATTAAGGGTGAAATGCCAACCTTTATGCATTCCCCTAGGATTCGTTTTAAGTTACCAATGTTCTATCCTTAATTCCACCTTTAAAAGGTACCTGCATCCTTCCATGGATAAATCAAGTCATATATCCCTGATAAGGGTGTCTTATTCAATCATTCCCACCTCGATAGTATATGCCTAATTTCACAATAACATCTGTATACAAAATGAGGTTAATCAAAATGGCCTCCAAAAGATAACAACGGTTATCCGCTTTTCTTGCCTAATCTGGTAACGATAACAAGGATGTTCTGGAAGATATTGGTCGTGTTCAACGTGAACTTCTTCTTAATAATTCCTTATTTACTTTTGTTGTTTATCTCAACAGTCACCTCAATGTTGGGATATCTTTCATATCTGGCGTCTCCCTTTCTGGGTATCATGCCACCGGTCTTACACTTCACCTTCTTGAAGGTCACTTCCTTCATCCAATTTTCTTAATTTCTTACTTTCTTGTGTCCTCAGTCTATCCGCGTCTCATTATTTATCCTTCGAATTATCTCAAGGTTTCCTCGAATCTTCCCAACTTACAGGGGATAAAATATATGTATCTCTTATGCCCTCAACCATCAATTTTAACTCATGGTGAATCACCCTCATCCTGATGGTTACATACTCTTCTATTTCTATTTCTACGAGTCTTTAGGGTTTCCTCATACCCAACTCCCTTATCATTCCTCAAACTCTATTGCCGTTATATTCCTTTCTCTTATCATTATTTCATGAACCAACACAACATAAGCATTGATTTCAAACATCCCGTCATTCTGGATTCGTGTCTTCAGAACGAATCTTGACAACTTTTACATCTTAGATTCATAATTCATCATACTCGTCTGCCTTTGTTCTGGCTCTAAAGCTTTTACACTATCTCCTTATCTTTGGGAATTACTTTCCCGAAAACAATTGACTGAACTTAAATCAGTTTATTATAATCTCTTGCTTCGTGCCTTCCTTGGCCTTTCACCAGCGGGTGGTCTCTCTCTTAGGAGGATAAGTGACAAAAACAGTCTTTTGTGGTTCATCAATCATTTTGAATCTCAAATGATTCCTATATTTCCTTTAGCTAGGCTCTTGCCTCGGCTGGGTCAGCTTGTTCCTTGGAACTCTGAGAGCTTAGCGACTTAAAGGTCATGAAAGAATTTCCTACCGCATTGTTTCCTCAAGGTGGTGGTTGGGGATAATAGTCTAAGTTCTTTTTAGACAGGTCCATGAATTGCCGTATAGGAGTACCGTCTTGAGTCTCCTTTCCTTACTTGACCTTCTGTTTCCTTAGTCTGAACATTCCCTCCTCCTCCCCATAATCGGGGTCATCCTACATATTTTAAATCCTCATTTTCCACTTCATCATGTTATGGGTTCCTTCTATCTTGATGGCGACCTCCCTGACTATCACGTTCAGGGTTTGCTCTAAATCTTATTCCTCAAACTAGCTTTCATCTAAGATCTCATCTTTAAGCTCTTGAACATTTGGAACCCAAATTCTGTAGGAATACCTCATTATTTCCTTATCATCTTTCTCGGTATTAATCTCTTATCTATTTGTTGGCTCTCTTCCTTCATTCATCACTTTTTCTGGCACAATCTGTTCTTTTCCAATAATTCGGGCTGTATTGCAATCTCAAACAGCTTTTCGGTACCGGCTCCGGTTACTTTCACTTCTATTTCCAATTTCTCAAAATCTCTTATAAACTCTCCCAAAGACATTATCATCTTGAGTCTCTCCTTTTTACTAAGGGTATCAGCCACCACATTGGCTTTCCCCGAATGATAAAGAATCTCCCACTCATCATTCTTGATTAGCTCTAACCGTCTCCTCTGGCGTATGTTGAGCTCTTTCTGCGTGAAAATGTACTAGAGCACTTATGGTTTGTGTAAATCTCGCACTTCTATTCATACCAGTAGTGCCTCCAATATTTAGGGCAAAACTATTGCCACGAGCCCAAGCTCATGGGTGGGGATATCAAATTTCATATTTCCTCGATTGTCTTGACGTGTACGCGAGTACCTTGTTGTGCTGTATAAGAGCACCCTAATTCCTTATACGAAGCGTCAATACAAATCACAAAATCTTCTTTTCCATCCGGCGATGCCATCATAGGGGCTGTCACCAATCTTGGCTTCAGTTCTTGAAAGCTGTTCTCGCATTTCTCTGTCCATTCGAACTTCTCAGTCTTACGAGTAAGCCGCGTTAAAGGGGGCTACTATCTTTACAAACTTGAACGAACCTCCGGTAGTGATCGACCAATCCTACCTCTGGTAGTCGACCTAACCATGGTCATCAATTCATCAGTGGTCCTTTATTCATTCTTGTCAGGATCCTCCATGGGATCCTCCTCAGCAACTATCCCTTCTAGGACAACATCCTCAACCGCTATATCGTCAATATCAACATTATCCGGTCCTGCATTAGGACGCTCCATCGGATCCACAATCTAATCTCCAATAAGTAATAAAACATCATCGCGTTGTTGCTCCGGAACCTCAGGGTTCGGAGGCCCGCTACCATATACGATAACGAACTACGCTTCTATCACGATATTTATAAGGGTTCCCATAAGGGTTTTAACTGTCGGTGCTACGTTAGGTAGCCCGACTATGAACTTGGAAAGAGTTCTTATTATCTTAACGAACTTATTATCTTAACGTCACATCATCTCTGAGGTTTATAACGCTTAGCTCTGATACCATTTATGTAACACCCCCAAATCTGGGGTCGGGGATCCGGGTTGTCACGAGTTCCATTTCCCTTAATAACACCCAATCTTAATAAACAATCAACTACTCTATACTGTGACCCCACAATAAATACACACACCACAAGTTATAGTCTCATAGATGAATATCCAAAAATAATCACAAGTCGTTTTATTCCACAATTAAATGCGAATACACCTTAAAAGGTTTATGAATAAATTTATATTTCTTTGCCATTATTACAATTCATAAATATACATAATCTGGTACATCAGAAGTTGAAAGCCTAGCCTATTGGTAGTTCCTACCTCAGCTACAGCGACATCAACGCCTATAGGAAACTGCGGAACGTTTCCTATCCGCTCGCGAATCGAGAGCTTGGTCCTGTTCATCTTTTCTATCTGTTGTTGTGTGATGAAAGAAGAAAGCAAGGGTGAGCAGCAAGCCCACCAAAATAATATGTATAATGATTAACAATATATGAGCCTTCTCATAGTACTCATGAAAGTTTTGGTCAAAAGAAATGAACCAAGTTTGATATCTTAATGCGATGAAGTCACAAAATATTCAGTATATATACATATATACTTTTCAAAATCTTGGAAGTCCTCTTCCATGTATAATATACACAAAGTTCCAGTTTATAACTGTATAAAAAATATCATTGCAAGGTGATCTCATATATCTAACCTTGTCTCAATGTTTTTCTGAAAGTCTTTGTCATTCGTAAGATAATCATTTACTAGATATAAGTTTAAAAGATGAAGTTACAAGATACTCAAATATACTTATATCTTTTCTAAATACTACTTGAACTACCACCATTCAAGTTATAATTAGTTCAAAAGTTCATCACATAGATGAGACTACAAGACCAGATTTGAATAGATTAAATCTTTAAAATATCATCAAAATAAAATGAAGTTACGAGATACTTCATTTGATGCAAACATCATTTTGAAAACTTGACCCTGCCAACACTCAACAATCGCCCAAACGTAGCCTTTCTATCGAAGTGCTCTGGGTAGTGTTGCAGAAATATCCAATTGGATGATGAACTCATTACGGGAGTTTACCGCGCCAGGAAGACCACTTACGATGATCAGTCGTAGTAGTGCAACCCCACCATTTTCTACATGTAGAGGAGAACCTGTCGGATTTACTTGTCAACTGAACACTGAACTCCTAAGGAATGGACCGCCTTAGCGGAACTTCCAGGCCATTTGGGCCAATATAATAAGGCTGGCCCGGCGCTACTCGACCACTTACGCCACTCCTAGTTCAGATGAAATCCATGACTCTGAAACGTAAAGCTCGTCCCCCCTTTCCCCAAGTAGAAACTTGTTGATAAGGCTCCACCAAGAAGTCGTATCTAGTTGGAAAGGAAAACTCACCGATATTTCCCAGGCGATGCCTGTTAATGGATTAACTTGTTCCAAGAATTTTACTTCCCGAGTATTGGGTAAGTAATCAAAAACTCTTTTATCAAGACAGCAACCTTGTTACGAATATAAAACACACCACAGAGCCGGATCCCTCAGGTTTTGAGCGAGTATTTAAATCCCCTTCGAAAGGAGGATCTTAAATATAAAAATGAGTTTTAGGATCCGCTCTAACTTTTAAAAATCATTTTGAAGACTCGCAAAACATTTTTAAGAATGTTTGGAGTGATGCTGATTTAACAAAATAAATCAGTCCCAATATCTTAGAAAATATTTGAATATTATTATTTAAATAATATTCCCATAAAGAATAATCTTTATAAAAATAATTGAAGTAGAAGTTTTAAAACTTATACTTGAAATGAATAGTAAATAATCAAGATATACTTATACGAAAGTAATATCTTTATTTGAATATCAAAAGTAAGTTTGATTATCGAACATTATTCTTTAATAAAATAAAGAATATTAATAAATAATAAGCGGAGTCATAATACCTCGAATGAATATTATAAATAATATTCATTAAATAAAATAAAGGAGTCATACATCCTCAAATTAATATCCAAGTAATATTCAATAAATAATATAAAGGAGTCATAAGTCCTCGAATGAATATTCAAGATAATATTCATTAATAAAATAAAGTTATCGAATACACCTTATTCGATTAATAGTTTTGAAAACTATTACCATATATATATATATAATATATATATATATATATACACCAAATCTACTCGGGATCCTCGACTCCCGGTTTTAGAGAATGTTTTCACCTTTGGATCCCTATACTAAGGGTATATGCAAATTACCGCTATTCTCTAGCATAGGTATTATCAACTGGACCAACAGATATATATGGCAAGAATATGAAACAGGCATGCATATGTACCATATCACATGCTACAATATATCGCAAGAAATTGCTAATATAACCATCATGCATCTATTACAAGATAATGCATATACAAGTGTATACATCACAACAACAGTATAACGGGTAAAAAACTTGCCTGAGCGACTGGGGGTTACGAATGGCTCGGGACGAGTCTGGTAACCTATAAGCAACAAGTAAGTTAGAATTAAACCAAAGTCACTTGTAAATCTATACTCTAACCAACTCAGACTCTAACGCTCATTTTGCGCTTAACGATTTACTTAAGTCGCTCGAGTACCCTCGGCTCCACCATTTTTAATAATTTACCCATTATGAGTTTTAAGGAGATTCTTTCGCGAGTGTCTTATCAACTGCCTAACACACTCTACATAAATGTTTCATATCTCAATTATTCCTTTAAGGTCTTTAACCTATGTTTCAAAGTAAGGCGAGGGGTAAGGGTTCGTTCGCGAAACGTCGTTACTTAAAATAGCCGTTTCTCCTAAACTGTTCATCGGAATCAAACGAACCACATATCAAAACGAAGCTCGTAACATGAACTATCTAAGCATGGCAATGGTCATAATCTAGTAGGGAGTTCTCGGGTCCAAATGTTATGAACAAAAGCAGTCTAAAGTAAATCGGACATTACGACGGCTATAACCTAACGATTTCCAAAGTTTAAACTACACCAAATCATCACCAATTCAACAACAATCCAACATCCATCAATATAAAACTAAACCCATTCATCTAAGCACTATTATCATCCAAACAAACCAAACTTAAAACTAAGGGTTCAAGAGTTTATACCTTCCTTGGAGAGTGGGTAGTCACTAACAAGCCTCTAGGAACCTTGATCTATGCTTAATCAACCTTAAGCTTTCATGAAAATCAAGAAAATCAAAGTAAGTTACTATTCACTACTATTCATCATCATCTTTGATGAGTGGATTAGCTATGCAAACCATGGAATCTTGATCTTAAACTCATGGTATAACTAAGTTATGAAATATAGGATCCAAGGAAACAAACCTTGTAATTTTCCATGGCCTAGAACTTGAGTTTTGAAAATCTATTTCTTCATTTCTTGAAAAGGCCGAATGGAAGAAGAAAGAAATGGGGGAGAGCTTTTGATTGCTTGTCTTGCCTTGATATTTGTGCAAAGAATGCATGGTTGTGGTTAATTATTAGCTAAATATCTTGTTTTCACTTGCTTATGTCATTGCTTGCATCACTACTTTGCCACATGTCTCATTCTTGTGGTGTGATGATGTCACCTTGCTTCTAACCACATGTTTTAGCTTATATTAGAAGCTTCCTTCTCGTGTTACTTGCATGTGCTTGCCCCTTGGACGTTTATATTTTTTACGGTTCGCTTAACTCTCTTTCTCGTTGATCGTTTGAGGGATCATACCCGGGATCTTATTACTTGGGTTCCCTTAACCTTTCTCAATACATTATATTCCTTTTTATAATCCTCTCTTATAATCCTTGAATTTAAATCCCTTTAATCATGTTACCTTATACTCAATTCTTTCGGTATCTGGTGGATTTTCGAGAAAAATCAAAGTGTTCGGAATTGGATTCTGACTATCTTTACATACACTTATTTACTTTATGGAATACTAATACGATCTTAGAATATCCATAACAGAACCCCTACATAGTGTGGCATGAAAAGTTTTCTCATTCAGCAAAAACATTATTCATAAGGGTTTCAAAATTTTCCAAAAATTGGGGTTATTACAGACTATCAGGGTTCCCATATTGAGACCTTCTGAGTATCCCATATGGAAAGTAAAGATGGCTATATTTCTGGAAGCTACAGATCCAGAATACCTTGACAGAATTAATGAAGGACCGCATAAGCCAACCAAGCTCTCTGTTACAGTTGCAGATCAGCCAGCAAAGACCATACCAAAGGAGAAAAGTGAATACACAACGGAACATATCTCATATATTGCCAAAGATGCAAAGGTAAGGTATTTGCTGCATAGTGCCATTGATAATGTCATGTCAAATAGGGTAATTCAATGCAAGACTGCAAAGGAGATATGGGATGCTTTGGAGATAAGGTGTCAGGGAACTGATGCAATCAAAAAAAACAGGAGGACTATACTCACTCAAGAGTATGAGCACTTTGACTCAAAAAGTGATGAGTCATTAACTGACTTATATGACAGGTTTGTCAAACTCTTGAATGATCTGTCACTGGTGGACAAGGAATATGACATTGAAGATTCAAATCAGAAATTCCTTTTAGCTCTTCCTGAAAGTTGGGATTTGAAAGCTACTATTATAAGAGATAACTATGCTCTTGATGAAACTAGTCTTGATGAAATTTATGGAATGCTCAAGACTTATGAACTTAAGATGGATCAAAGAAGCAAGAGATATGGGAGAAAGTCAAGAACAGTTGCTCTTAATGCTGAGGAGGAATCCCCCAGAGTGGTTGTCTCAAAGAAAGGAAAAGGAAAAGCTCTCATCATAAAGTCTGATTCAGAATCATCAAGTTCTGATGATGATGGTCTACCTGAAGTAGATGCTGATGAAAAGATGATGAAGCTGTGTGCTCTTATGGTGAAGGGTATCACAAAGATAGCCTATAGGAAATTCAGAAGGGGAAAGAAGTTTTCCAGGAAAGGTAGAAGTTCCGATAAGAAGGGCTTCAGAAAATCTGAAGGCAAAGGAGGAAAGTCTGACAGATGAGATTACTCAAATGTCAAATGCTACAACTGTGGTGAGAAAGGCCACATATCTCCTGACTGCAAGAAAGGAAAGAGTGATAAAGGCAAGGCTCTTGTCACAAAGAAGAAAAGCTGGACATATACCTCAGATTCTGAAGATGAGGAGAACTATGCCTTGATGGCAAATGCTGATAGCAGTTCTGATGCTGCTGAGTTAAAGGTACCTCAAACAACTTATGCCTTTCATACAGATGATATTACTGAATTGAGATTATATCTTAAAATCATGTTTGTTTTTCTATAGAGATCAAACTTTAACATGTGAAAGATTAACTTCTGAAAATCTTGCTTTTAAAAAGAGGAATGATTATTTAGAAAAAGAGTTAGTTATGTTCCATCAAACTCAGAAGGATAGAGATGATGCTTTTTATGTTAGAGATGAAGTGCTAAAAATGAATAAATCTCTAAAAACTGAGTTAGAAAAAGAGAGTGAGATTATCAGGACTTGGACTAACTCTGACAGAGCAACTCAGGATATACTAAGTAGTAGAAACTGGAAAGAGGGCTTAGGTTATGGAGATGAGAGAAGTGAAAAAGGAACTGAACAAGCTAAGCCAAAGGTAAATCCTGTTAAATTTGTAGCTAAAACTGTAAATTCTGATTCTGAAAAGATGAAAGATATTGAGACAGAAGTGATAGCAGAGTCAACTTCTGATAAATTAGAACAGGATAAACCAACTGAAGTTAACAAAGGCTTTATGACAAAGAAGTAGCTTAAACATAAGCTGAAAGAGGTTACTAGTGTAAACAAGGTAAAGGTAGCTAGGAAAAATATGAATGGAAAGGAAGGTGTGAATAAAAGTAACAATTATATGCCTGTTCCTAATGCTCCTAGAAAGAAATGCTATAACTGTGGAAACTCTAACCATCTGCCTTCTTTTTCAGAAATAATAAGTATATAAACTCCTTACCTTCTAAGTCAGGAGTTAAGAGTCAGTCTGTTAGATTTAAGCCACAAAATCCTTGTTTTCATTGTCGTAGTATATGGCATTCCATTTATACTTGTAAGGAATATCATAGATTGTACTATGATTATTATAAGATAAAACCTTCTTTGAAGAAAGTTGCTTTAATTCCTTCTAGTGTAAAGTATGATGCAAAGTCTGATACTGTTAATACTGATAAGAAAATTATTAGAATAAACTCTGATGTTAAATCCGCTGCAAATGTTAACAAACTTAAAAAGGCCAAAGGATCCAAGCAAGTCCGGGTCCTTAAAACTAACCATTAGTGGTCTTTGTGATTGCAGGGCAACATGAAGAACATCCTAGTTCTGGACAGTGGATGTTTAGGACATATGACTGGAAATAAAGCCCTGCTATCAGATTTTGTGGAGAAAGCTGGCCCAGAAGTTTCTTGTGGAGATGACAACATTGGAAAAACTCTGGGATATGGCAAGATCAATCTTGGGAATGTCATCATTGAAAAAGTAGCTCTCTTCTCAGGACTTAAACACAATATGTTGAGTATAAGTCAAATTTGTGACAGAGGTTATCATGTGGATTTCTTTGAAGAACACTGTGAAGTTATAAGTAATTCAACAGGCAAAGTGGTTCTGAAAGGATACAGGCATGGTAACATTTATGAAGCCAGACTTTCAACAAGTACTAATGGTTCTGCAATTTATCTGTTGAGTAGAGCATCAATTGAAGAAAGCTGTAATTGGCATAAGAAACTCTCTCATTTAAATTTCAACAATATAAATGAGCTTGTAAAGAAAGATCTTGTGAGAGGACTGCCAAAAACAGTATTTGCTCCTGATGGCCTTTGTGATTCATGTCAGAAGGCAAAAGAAAGAAAATCTTCTTTCAAGAGCAAATCTTAGTCATCAATTCTTGAGCCTTATCACCTACTGCATGTTGATCTATTTGGTCCAGTCAATGTCATGTCTATTGCAAAGAAGAAATATGCTATGGTTATAGTGGATGAGTTCATAAGGTACACTTAGGTGTACTTCTTGCACAAGAAGACTAAAACTACATCTACCCTAACTGATCATGTCAAAAAGCTGGATAAATTGATCAAAGATTCTGTTAAAATCATAAGGAGTGATAATGGCACTGAGTTCAAGAATTCAATCATGGAAGAGTTCTGTAAAGATCACGGAATCAAACATGAATTTTCTGCACCTGGAACTCCACAGCAAAATGGAGTTGAAGAAAGAAAGAACATGACTCTCATTGAAGCTGCGTGAACAATGCTTGATAAAGCAAAGCTACCAACCTATTTTTGGGCCGAGGCTGTGCAGACTGCTTGTTTTACACAAAATGCTACACTCATAAACAAGCAGGGAAAAACACCATATGAGATGGTGAAGAAAAAGAAACCAAATCTGAAATACTTTCATGTATTTGGTTGCAAGTGTTTTGTTCTTAAGACTCATCCTGAACAGCTGTCAAAATTTGATCTAAAAGTTGATGAAGGAATTTTTGTTGGATATCCACTTTCCACAAAAGCCTTCAGAGTCTACAATTTGAGAACAAGAGTTGTCATGGAATCTATCAATGTCTCTTTTGATGATAAGAAGATTACTGGACTTGAAGATTTCGATGATCATGATCAGCTGAGATTTGAGAATGAAGATTTAAATTCTGATTTTGGAAATTCTGATGACTTAAATCCTGATCCTATAAGTTCTGATGGATTAAGTTCTGATGTCGTTGAAACTGTGGTAATAACTCCAAAAGAAAATGCACCTATCCAGGGGGAGCAAGCTGAAGAACCTACCATATCTCAAGACTCTCGAGAAGCATCACAACCTGTCACTGGCACTTCAAGTTCTGATTCATCTAGTTTTGATGAGCCGAATTTTGATAATCCTGGAAGCTCTGATTCTTCAATTCCTGAAAAATCAAATTCAATTTCTGAAGTCTCATAGAGCATATCTACAGGGGGAGCATCAGAAAATGGTGATGGAGACAGCATGGATCTTGGGGGAGGATCCAGTTCTAGAGATCAACTTCCATCCGCAAGGAAGTGGACTAAAGAACATACACCTGATTTAATCATTGGAGATCCTGAAGCAGGTGTCAGAACTAGAACTGCAACTTTAAATAAATGTCTCTATCATTCTTTTCTATCTCAGACTGAACCAAAGAAAGTGGAAGAAGCTCTTCAAGATGCTGATTGGGTGTAAGCAATGCAGGAAAAGTTAAATGAATTTGAAAGAAATAAAGTCTGGACCCTAGTGCCAAGACCAAAGAACAGATTAGTTGTTGGTACAAAATGGGTCTTCAGAAACAAAACTGACAGTGATGGCATAATTACAAGGAATAAAGAAAGACTGGTTGCTAAAGGCTACTCTCAACATGAGGGTATTGATTATGATGAAACATTTGCACTAGTTGCTAGATTAGAAGCCATAAGGATCTTTTTGGCTTATGCTGCTCACAAGAAGTTTAAATTCTTTCAAATGGATGTAAAAAGTGATTTTCTCAATGGAGAATTAGAAGAAGAGTTATATGTTGAACAACCTCCAAGCTTTGTAGATCCTAAATTTCCCAATCATATCTACAGCCTTGACAAAGCACTTTATGGCCTTAAGCAAGCTCCAAGAGCATGGTATGAGACTTTAGCTCAATTCCTTCTGGAAAGTGGATTTCACAGAGGCACACATGACAAGACTTTATTCTACCTCAACCATGGAAAGGACTTACTTTTGGTACATATATATGTTGATGATATCATATTTGGTTCTACTAATTCCAAACTGTGTGAGAAGTTTACAAAGCTAATGCAGTCAAGATATCTAATGAGTATGATGGGAGAACTCAGCTATTTTTTGGGCCTTCAAGTCAAGCAAACTACAGAAGGAACTTTTATCTGTCAATCCATGTATACCAGAAATTTACTGAAGAAATTTGGAATGCAAGATTGTTCAACTGCATCCACTCCCATGGCCACTGCAACCAAGTTAGATAAGGATACTGGTAAATCAGTAGATATTACTAACTATAGAGATATGATTGGCTCCTTATGCTATCTAACTGCAAGTAGACCTGATATCATGTATGCTACCTGTCTTTGTGCAAGATTTCAGGCTGATCCAAGAGAACCTTACTTATTAGTTGTGAAAAGAATTTTCAATTACCTTAAGGGTACAGCTGATCTAGTATTGTGGTATCCTAGGGAATCATATTTCAAGCTAATTGGTTACTCAGATGCAGATTTTGCAGGATACAAAATAGACAGGAAAAGCACTAGTGGAAGCTGCCAATTTCTTGGAGGCAGATTGGTTTCTTGGTTTAGCAAGAAACAAAAGTCAATTTCCACATCAACTGCAGAAGCAGAATATATTGCTGCAGGAAGCTGTTGTGCACAGATTCTTTGGATGAAGAATCAGTTACTGGATTATGGGTTAGAATTTTCTAAAATCCCTATTTACTGTGATAATCAAAGTGCTATTGCTATGACAGGTAATCCAGTTCAACACTCAATGATAAAGCACATCAGCATTAGGTACCATTTCATAAGGGAACATGTGGATGAAGGTACAGTAGAATTACATTTTGTTCCAACAGATCAACAACTATCAGATATCTTCACAAAACCACTATGTGAAGCTACTTTTATAAGATTGGTAAATGAACTTGGAATGGTTTCAGGTTCTTTCTCTAAATCTGCTTAGTTTTTGTTCTCATGCATCAGACTTTATTATCAGTGTTTACAGATTGTATTATCTATATGTAATCTGTGCTTAATTTGAAAATTCATTAAATACTGATTGTTATCTGATGTGGATTTATATACTTTGATAAGTGTTTTAAAATGTCCTGTGGCTATTCAATCCAATGAGGATAACTGTGCTAGATGCTGACCTAGTAGTCTTTAACATACTTGAAATCCCATGTTTGAATTAGTTGTTTATGTGGAAACTCATTAACATAAGCAGATTCTGATATTGTACTTAGTCAAGTTTACTTTGTATATCTTATTACTAAGTCACAAACTAGATTCTTGTTTCTTATCTGTCAAATTCTGATGTCAGTAAATCTTAAGAATGAACTAAGTGCTGATAAGCCTCACTTATCAAAAGAAAAGAAAAGAAAAGAAAAGAATAAAAGTCAGGTACTCCTTTGAGATCTAGAGTAAAATTGTGGAAGGGAAGACCCAAGTGCATTGCCGGTATTAAGTAATATGCATTATAAAAGTAAAAAAATTTCTTGGTGACTTTTCACCAGTGTTCTAAAAATCCCCGATTTTTAAAAAAATCCCGGATTAATCCCCGATTAATCCTTAAAAAATATTTGGCCGATCTATTTTTTGAAATACGATTAATATTTATAAATTATTTTTGAAATATATATTTCATAATAAATAAGGTAAATATATTAAATATTATTAAAATAATTAAATTTATCCGATTTTTGTTCCGATTAATCCCTCCGATTAATCCCCGATTTACCGATTAATCCCTAATCGGTACCTAAACCGATTAGTACCGATTATCGATTTTTACAACCATGATTTTCACTCTATGATTACTGGAGAAATACTCCGATAACATCATAAATTCTGATAAGCAGTCGTGACTCACTTACACTGAGAAGCCACTATAAAAAAAGGAATTTCAAAAGATGCATAAAATGAGCACAAACAGTTGAGGTGGACTCATGCATAAATTTGTTCTATAGTAGACATCATGACTGATGACAGATTTTAAGGATTTTTCTGAGTTATGACTTATTTCTAAGATGTACTGAAGTTGATCAGACTTCAATCTTTATATGATATTTTGCTGAATGCACAAACTTTCACTCCATATGAATGATGAAAATTACTGTGGTGATTAAGTTATTTTTGACAAACAGTTAAGTGTCATTTGCATAAATTCTGAGGACAAGTTCTGATGGAAGTTCCGATGATTAAACTCTGAAGAAAACAAGTCAGTATTTGTATGAAGAATCAAAGAAAAAGATATTCACTTTTTGAGTACAGACGCCATGTTTTGATGACTGTTAAAATCTGATATAAGTTAAATCTGATATTAAATCCTGATGGAATCTTTGATGCTTACGTGGCATTTTTCTTTACTTGACTTATTTGTGGCAAAATCTGAAACAGTCATATTTAAATCAGAATAAATTTGGATAAAATAAAAATAGTCATAATCATTATGGGTTAGTGGTAAACGTGTATGTCTTAAAAAACTGCATGTGCACGGTAATTATTGCTTATTTTACGTGCCCATTAACTTCTCTTTAGCCGTTTATTGACTGTTCACACGATGTCAGGTGTAAAGTGTATATTATGCTTCAAAAATATAACTGTTGAGTGGAGAGAGTATATATATGGGAGTTAACAGATTTTATAATCTTTTACTTACTTTTCTAATCTTCATCTCTCTTATTCTCTCTCTCTCTCTCTAATATTCTCTGAAGCGTTTTCTTTCAGGATTTTTAACAAACACTTTGCAACACTCTCTTTCTTACTTAATTTCTTCCACGATGGCACCAAAAGACGTAATTTT